>NW_027551608.1:600000-900000 GCF_051989575.1 Stigmatopora nigra
TCTTATCCCACCAATCTGACAATGCGGACGTATCTACTCCAGAATGCTCTTGCATATTGCGGTTCAGTGTTTGCAGGCCAGTAATGGCCCTGGTGAGAGATCCACTGGGTGACGTGTTGTTCGGTATGAAGGTGCAACATTGTTTTCCAAACATTGCACACACGCCCCCTGTTTCAAGGATCATATCCACCGCTATGCGATTCTGGAACGCCATCAGACTGGTAGCTGCCAGTTGTTCCTTCATGGCCACAAATCCCTGTTTAACATAATTTCCAAGTTTTGGACATTGTAATGTAAGTAATTTATTCTATCCACATTTTTGTTTGGGGTGATTAGAAGGAAGATGGACTCCCAACCTGCTGCGATCTGATTAGCCAGCTTATACTCATCTGGTACGCCCCGGGGGATGCCAATCGCATCAATGTATGTTGGATCTCCTTCCCTCCATGCCTCTCGACCATGTCGGGAGGGTCGACCCTTCACCTCCGAATTCTGAGCCGCCAATTGTATCTCCTCCACTGTGGATGGAAAAACAGACACCGGTAAGAGCAGTGAGACCAAAGTACCTAGTCCTGCCGCGTTTTGGCAGGAGTCGTATAATTTATCTACCACCCCGCCACCATAGGCAAGAACGTGGTATCAGGGGTGTAGCTTGTTTTAAAACGCCGGTACACCACGTCTCATTTATTGCCCCCAGCTTCAGACCATGCCCTGTAAGGTTTAAGCTGGTAAAATGATTAAACAGTGGAAAAATTGACTTCCTATTTACTGCGTAACAGGATAAACACTGTTTCAATATTTTTTTTTCTTGCCAAGTAGGACACGTTTTTTCATTTGTAAAAACACTTTTCCCCAAAAGAATGGTGATTGAGGGAGTTGTTAGATCCCATCGTATTTTCCCTTGTCTGGTAGGTTATCCTAATCCTTTGTAAGATGGTTTAGTCTCAATTGAAACCATATGGAGACGTCAAACCCAATATAAAAGAGTTCCCTATAGTTTTATGGTATTGCTTGCTGAGCAATAATCTTTTCAATTAATTATTATATGACAATAGGCTATGGTTTTGTTACAACGGTACGTTCGAAATTCGCATGTTTATTCCATATGCAGCGTTATACTCAACAAATAATGGAAATGGGAAACAGATACCAATGGTATATTGATGCTAGGCCGTACCAGGACACAGGGGGTAATTGGGCACACACCTTTGTAATGGATCAGTCGACCCGCTGGTCACCTGGTACTTATGGCTGGTCAAAAACAGCTAAAGAATGGCAAAAAGGGTTTCAAATTTTTCTGTTGATAATTCTGGTTTGTATCTCAGGATAAATGAGTCGGAAGGCACTTTACCTCTGTGGAGGGAGGGGGACTGGACTTCATCGTCCACAAAGTGTAGCTTCCTGAACCTGTTGTATGGTGTTCGGACAACGATCCATGCTGGTCAGTGGGGATATGTAAAAACCCCAATATTACTCAGGCGACAACCGGCAAGGTGATTCCGTCATTTGTATCCCATAGATCGAGTATAGTCCAGATAATTCATGGCAAACCATCAGTGGACGAGTGGTTTAGAATGACTACAGGTGTTTCAGCGTTATCTAACAATTGGCTGTTAATGGCGGAACAAGCTGCCAGCGAAACCCGAAATGATTGTCTCGTATGTATGGGTGCCCGACCCGTACTCCGTATCATTTCGGCCCCAATTGATAAAGAATGTATTGTGGACCTCCTAAAAAACACCAATCCAACCTTTAAGTGCTCTAAATACGATTCGATATTCCCACTTACCCGAGAGAACAAAGAAAAAACAATTTTTGACAAATATGTAGCACGCCAAAATTTTACCTGCCTCAAATTACAAGGGACTGGAACATCATTGGGAAGCATTCCGTCTGACTGGTGTGTATCAAACATGTTCTTTCCGGTACCATACCCCTTATCCCGAGCTGACATCTGGTTATGGTGTGGAAGTGATAAGTTGTATGATAGATTGCCCACAAATGCTGCGGGTGTGTGTTCTGTGGTGTCTCTGTTACTTCCTGTTTCTGTTTCCTCAGTGAATCTCACAGCTGAAATAAGGTTACCTCCAAACCTGAAGGAGGTCTTGCATCGCCAAAAGAGAGCACCACACACCTGGATGGGTAACTCCGATCCCACCTATATTGACGCCATAGGCGTCCCCCGTGGCGTTCCTAATGAGTATAAACTTGCTAATCAGGTTTCAGCGGGATTCGAAAGTATTCTAATTTGGGTAACTCCCAACAAAAATGTTGATCGCATCAATTATATTCATTACAATGTCCAGCGACTTGGCAATTACACGGTTGAGTCGTTAGAGGCGGTACGTGACCAGCTAGCGGCAACATCCCTCATGGCCTTCCAAAATCGTATAGCATTAGACATGTTATTGGCTGAGAAGGGTGGTGTGTGTGCTATCTTTGGTGATGCCTGTTGTACTTTCATTCCTAATAACACTGCTCCAAATGGACGTCTCACCAAAGCTTTAGAAGGCCTCCGAACCCTGACTAATAAGATGGCCGATCAGTCAGGTGTGGACACCTCAATCTGGGACCAATGGATGGATTATTTTGGTGCCTGGAAAGGTTTGATAGGCAACATCCTCATATCTGCTGGAGTGCTCATTACTCTGCTTATTCTCTGTAGCTGTTGTATCTTCCCCTTAGCTCGTACTCTAGTCACTCGACTGATCGATAAAGCAGTGGGACCAGGCCCTAGAGGTCAGTATGTCCAGTTGCGCCAAACTGACCCCTCTGGACCCCCCGCTGGGCACGTGTTCATGGATATACTAATGTAGTGCTTCTTTGTTTTTATACTAATATAGTTTTACATTTCATTTGACACTAACCTGTGTGGTGTTGTTGATGTGGTCTCTTTAGGAGACCAAGAGAGGGAATGAAGAATATAACATATTTTACTCATTCTTTTTAGTATAGCTGTTTCATTTTGATATCATATTTTACTCATTCTTTTTAGTATAGCTGTTTCATTTTGATATCACATTTTACTCATTCCTTTTGTTGTGGCGGTCTTGTTTTAGAGTCGCCACTGGTTCCCAACTCAAATACAATATGAACAGAAGGATGGGTCTGAGACTCCTCAACTATAATGTTAACAAAAGGCTCTTCCTGACATTCTTATTTCAAGGTGGGATCCACACTGATAAGAGACCAGATGGAGGACTTCAAAGGGCAGAGGAACAAAGAGCAGGGCGGAGGGTTGGGACTTTATAGGACCAGCGGAGACAGAGGTCTGGATGATGTGGATTCAAGGCTGGAAGATGTGAAGCCCAGAGAAACCCCCCCTCACAGCAGCCCTGGACCAGCCCACATCTCATTATTAATCAGCGAATGAATATGCATTTTTGTTGGACTATAACTGGGCAAACGCGGGTTTGGACAATGTCTTTTCCATCCTCCGCTTTGGGACATCAACACTCAGCGGGCTTATTCTATGGGAGGGAGACCCGGAGCTCTGTATGAATCAATTTGAATGGAATAAATCATCTGTGGATAAACTCGCTCAACCCTGGTTTGTCTCCTCCGATGCTGAACACGCTCCATTGTTAGACTGGAGACTACAGAGTTAAGGAATTGGAGTCAGGTAAAATATTTATAGTCTAACATTGGGCAACTGTGAGAATTGGTTTAACTACTTGTCGTCCGGTCTCCCATGAACTTCAGGGTGACATGTAATGGCCATGTTTGTTGTTCCTGTCCTGGTGCTGCTGGGCAGATATCTTCAGACTGTTCTCTTAGACTTTCAGCTACCTTGGCAGAATCATTACCGACAATGTCGAGAGAGTAGAAGCTGTTAGATGTGGTGGTGTGGAAGATATTTTTGGTCTGTAATTCGCTGGGTCGGAGGCCATTTTGGGTGGCCACTAGGCTTAGCCCAAGCTGGACCATGATATCTCGTCCCGGTAACTCTCCGATTTTCATTTTGCATTCTGACAATAAACCCATTCCTTTTGTTGCTTTCTGACCCTTATTAATCACCTACTTAATAGTTTAAACAACAATTATTTTCTAAATTACCCGAAAGTGATTTCTACTTTGTGATTAACCCAATATCTCTGAACACACAAAGACCAAAAGTCCCTGACTTTGTCTTAGTTAAGTCCCTGACTCTATTAACAGACCAAGACTATAAAGCCCTTGCTAATTATTGTTCTACTTTCATTGGTCCCGGACCAATTGGTTTATTACCAGACTGCAAAGTGGACAGTGAGAGTTCCTACAGTAGGGTCCTGTTCAACGCGATGTTCCTGCAACTCTAGTCGAATGACCAGTGTGTGTGTCTCAAATACAGGAAAAACTGACAGTTGTCGCTAGGACTTTGGACAGATACATTTCAGTCATTTGCAGGGCAAAAAGTAATTGATCAGTGTCGGACAGTTGAGTATTTGTGCTGACATGTCACCCCAATCACAAGACTAAGATTGTTTATTCAGTCAGACAGTTGGGTGTTTATGCTGACATGTCAGCCATAAGGATGACTATGATGCTGTTATACTCACAAAAACGTATACAATATGAACAAGCATTTGCAAAGATACTTTGTCTAATCTCACATGTTCCCCTGCTGCCAAACAAACTGTCAGAGACACATAGTTACTGTGTATAAAGTGAAAAATCGTCCAATTCAAGTAAGTTATCCATTTGGCATCATTCTCAAGCTAGAAATTAAGTTATAATGAAAACAATCATACTTGGCCAAAACTTGATTTTCAGGGCATGAAAAGTACATGAAGGCAATAAAAACTGAAAAGTTCCCCTGCTGCCAAACAAACTGTCAGAGACACAGTTATTGTGTATGTAGTGAAAAATCGTCCAATTCAAGTAAGTTTTTCATTTAGCATCATTCTAATTGATAGAAATTAAGTTATCGTGAAAATTCTGATACTTGGCCAAAACGTGATTTTTAGCACATGAAACGCACGTTAAAGCAATAAAAACTGAAATGTTCCCCTGCTGCGAAAGAAACATTCAGAGGCACATAGTTACTGTGTATATAGTGTAAAATCGTCCAATTCAAGTAAGTTTTGCATTTAGCATCATTCTAAGTGATAGAAATTAAGTTATAGTGAAAATTATTATACTTGGCCAAAACGTGATTTTCAGCGCATGAAACGCACGTTAAGGCAATAAAAACTGAAATGTTCCCCTGCTGCGAAAAAAACTGTCAGAGACACATAGTTACTGTGTATACAGTGTATAATTGTCCAATTCAAGTAAGTTTTTCATTTGACATCATTCTAGGTGATTCTGGAGCTATCTCCCACCATAAACAGTGTCCAAAACAGGCGATACAAAATAGTGGTTGCATTATAACAGGGTCCAGTCGGTTCTGGTGGGTGTTTGTATACGAAACTTGTGTCCAATTATGATGGGGATGTATACTTGACTATTTTGTATAGAAATAATCATCTAGCGATGTTCAGAAGTTCTGTTATGCCCGAATGAATTACTTTCATTTGGTCACTTTATTCACAAGTGGTGGTTTAGAAACAGGCCCAGTCGGTTTTGGTTGGTGCTTTTACCCAGAATTTGTGTTTATTGTGTGAGTGGATGTATTTTCACTATTTTGTATAACAATAATGATCCAGGATGGTTCTGGAGCTATTTCCCACCACAAACAGTGTCCAAAACAGGCATTTTGCGGTTAAATTAGTGGTTGTATTAGAACCAGGACCAGTCGGTTCAGGTTCGTGTTTTTACCCAGAAATTGTGTCCAATGATGATGGGGATGTATTTTTGATTATTCTTTATAAAAATAATATTCTAGGGATGTTCAGAAGTTCTGTTATGCCCGAATCAATGACCTCAATTTGGGCACTTTATTTACAAGTGGTTGTTTAGAACCAGGCCCAGTCGGTTCTGGTTGGTGCTTTACCCACAATTAGTGTCGATTGTGTGGGTGGATGTATTTTCACTATTCTCTGTAAGAATAAAGATCCAGGGATGTTCTGAGACTATTTCCCACCATTAATAGTGTCAAAAACATGCATTTTGCGACAAAAATAGTGGTTGTATTAGAACCAGGCCCAGTCGGTTCTGTTTTGTGTATACACCCGTAACGTGTGTCCAATAGGAATGGGGTTGTATTTTTTACTATTCTGTATAAAAAAATATCATCTAGGGATGTTCAGAGGTTCTTCTATGCCCGAATAAATGACCTCCATTTGGGCACTTTATTTTGCATGGTGGTTGTAGTAGAACCAAGCCGAGTCGGTTCTGGGTGGTGCTTTTACCCAGAGTTAGTGTTGATTGTGTAGGTGGATGTATTTTCACTATTCTGTCTAAAAATAAAGATAGGATGGTTCTAGGGGTATTTGCCGCCATAAATAGTCTCCAAAACATGCATTTTGCGAAAAAAATAGTAGTTGCATTATAACTGGGTCGTCTCGGTTCTGGTTGCTGTTTAAATCCGAAACTTGTGTCCAAAGATGAAGGGGATGTATATTTTACTATTCTGTTTAAACATAATCATGCAGGGATGTTTTGGGGCTTTTTTTATAAAAGAATCAAAAACCTCCATTATGGATCGTTATTTTGCATGGTGGTTGAATTAGAACCGGGCCCAGTCGGTTCTGGTTGGTGCTTTTACCAAGAATTAGTGTCAATTGTGTTGAAGGATGCATTTTCACTATTCTGTGTGAAATTAAAGATGCAGGGATGTTCAGGGAATATTTCCCACCATCAATAATGTCCAAAACAGGCACTTTGCATTTAAAATAGTCGTCCTATTAGAACCAGGCCCAGTCGGTTCTGGTTGGTGTATGTAGCCGGAACTTGTGTCAAATGATAATGGGGATGTATTTTTGACTATTCTCTATAAAAATATTCATCTAGGGATTTTCAGAAGTTCTTTTATGCCCGAATCAATGACCTCCCTTTGGGCACTTTATTTTGCATCGTGGTTGTATTAGAACCAGGCTCAGTCGGTTCTGGTTTGTGTATACACCCGTAACTTGTGTCCGATCGGAACGGGGTTGTATTTTTCACTATTCTGTATAAAAATCATCATCTAGGGATGTTCAGAAGTTATTTTATGCCCGAATAAATGACCTCCATTTGGGCACTTTATTTTGCATGGTGGTTGTATTAGAACCAAGCCCAGTCGGTTCTGGTTGGGTCTTATACCCAGAGTTAGTATTGATTGTGTAGGTGGATGTATTTTCACAATTCTGTCTAAAATTAAAGATCCAGGATGGTTCTAGGGCTATTTCCCAGCATAAATTTTCTCCAAAACATGCATTTTGCGATAAAAAATAGTAGTTGCATTATAACTGGGTCCAGTCGGGTCTGGTTGCTCTTTATATCTGAAACTTGTGTCCAAAGATGATTGGGATGTATATTTTACTATTCTGTTTAACAATAATCATGCAGGGATGTTTTGGGGCTTTTTTTATACAAGAATAAAAAACCTCCAATGGATCTTAATTTTGCATGGTTGTTGAATTAGAACCGGGACCAGTCGGTTCTGGTTGCCGCTTTTACCCAGATTTAGTGTCAATTGTGTGGATGGATGCATTTTCACTATTATGTGTAAAATTAAAGATGTAGGGATGTTTTGGGAATATTTCCCACCGTCAATAGTGTCCAAAACATTTTGCGATAAAAATAGTGGTTGTATTAGAACAAGGCCCAATCGGTTCTGGTTGGTGTATATACCCAGAATTTGTGTTGGTTGAGTAGGTGGATGTAGTTTCACTATTTTCTATAAAAATAATGTTTCCCACCATAAACATTGTCCAAAACAGGCATTTTGCGATTAAAATAGTGGTCGTATTAGAACCGGGCCCAGTCGGTTCTGGTTGCCGCTTTTACCCAGATTTAGTGTCAATTGTGTGGATGGATGCATTTTCACTATTATGTGTAAAATTAAAGATGCAGGGATGTTTTGGGAATATTTCCCACCGTCAATAGTGTCCAAAACATTTTGCGATAAAAATAGTGGTTGTATTAGAACAAGGCCCAATCGGTTCTGGTTGGTGTATTTACCCAGAATTTGTGTTGATTGAGTAGGTAGATGTAGTTTCACTATTTTCTATAAAAATATTGTTTCCCACCATAAACATTGTCCAAAACAGGCATTTTGCGATTAAAATAGTGGTCGTATTAGAACCGGGCCCAGTCGGTTCTGGTTGGTGCTTCTACCCATAATTAGTGTTGAATGTGTAGATGGATGTATTTTCACTATTCTGTGTAAAAATAATGATCCAGGATGGTTCTGGAGCTATTTTTCCACCATAAACAGTGTCCAAAACAGGCATTCTGGGATTAAAATAGTGGTTGTATTAGAACCAGGCCCAGTCTGTTCTGGTTAGTGAATTTACCCGAAAAATTGTATCCATTGACGATGGGGATGTATTTTTGATTATTATGTATAAAAATAATCATCTAGGGATCTTCAGAAGTTCTGTTATTCCCGAATCAATGACCTCCATTTGGGCACATTATTGACGGAGCTCACGACCATGATCCAGTGTGTGGCTCGGATGTGTCCCTCAAACACAAATACTGGTCAGTCTCATCCAAAATCGTAATGGCTCAGTTCCCTTGAGTGGGATCGGCAAGGAACGCCCTGCATTTGAAGACCATTGAAGGCAGGTTCCGGGCCTGTGTCGGCGCATCATTCAGGCTGGGTAGCCGCCATGGCCCAGGTGATTTTCCAGGGCTGCCCTGCTCTTGACGGAGTGGCCACCCAGCGGGGCTGTGTGTGTGCCATGGTGGGAGACTCCTGCTGCCCCTTCATCCCTGCCGGCATGTCCTGCTCGGTCCATGATGCCCTGCAGGCTATTAGGAACATGCAGAGAGCTGTGACCGGAGATTCGGTTTCACAACGTGGATGGCTTGACTGGTTCTTCTCTGGCTCATGGAAACAGCCATTTCAATATTTCGATATTTTCACAGACACAAAAGGAGGGAATTGTGGGATGGACTGGCTAACTGGCTTAATAATTGTTTATTCTTGTCTTACCATGTGGTCATACTGGTTTTACCTTTGTTTGATAAGATCGTAGACTGCAAGGTAGACTAGCCAAACTGGTTTTACAATTGAATTAAAAGATCGTGGAATGTAAGAAAGACTAACTAGTTGGCCTTGCAATTGTTTGTTCGCCTCGCGAAATATAAGAAAGGCTGGCTAACAGGGTTTGCAATTGTTTCCTTGAATTGTGGGATGAAAAAAAGGTTCAACTTCAGGAGTAACTGTCACTCTCCAGGTCATCCAGGGTCAAGTGCACACTTGGAAACTTTCATATTCGACCAAAATATGCTTATCAGCACATAAAAAGCACATTTGGTGGTACGCGGAAAAAACGGCAGCAGACAAAAAGGGCTATTTAGAAAGGTATCACCACTACGCAGAAGATCGTCGGCTACTCTGCCTTCACTGGAAGACATTGCCAGCCCTCGTTACCTCAGCAGAGCCAGGGACATGATCAGGGACCCATGCCACCCTGGTCACAATCGGTTCCAGCTGCTGCTCTCTGGCAGACAGACGCTGTAAGTTTCCCACATCCGTAGCGACTCTAAACTTGGGGTAACACAACACAATCCCTTCTGTGTAATAACTTCGGGTGAGGTAATATGAATAGTCATCAGGTGATCTGACACCTACATGCTGAATCAAGGTAAGTGAAAGACAGTGAGAGGTAAGTGATCCACTCAGGGGGTGGTGATGCAATGTATCCATAAAGGCAGAATTGTAAATTAAGAGTCTGGAGTCATAACTTGTAAAACTGTCAGAGACACAAATGTCTCTCTATATATAGTGTAATATCATCAAATTTTATAATTTAATAAGTTTTTAATTTGGCATCATTCTAATGGCTAGATATTAAGTTATAATGAAAACTATGATACTTGGCCTAAACATGATTTTCAGCGCATGAAAAGCACATTCAGGCAATAAAAACTGAAATGTTCCCCTGCTGCCAAACAAACTGTCAGAGACACATAGTTACTGTGTATATAGTGTATTATCGTCCAATTCAAGTAAGTTTTTCATTTAGCATCATTCTAAGTGATAGAAATTAAGTTATAGTGAAAATTGTGATACTTGGCCAAAACGTGATTTTCAGCACATGAAACGCACGTTAAGGCAATAAAAACTGAAATATTCCCCGGCTGCGAAACAAACTGTCAGAGACACATAGTTACTGTGTTTATAGTGTAAAATCTTCCAATTCAAGTAAGTTTTGCATTTAGCATCATTCTAAGTGATAGAAATTAAGTAATAGTGAAAATTGTGATACTTGCCCAAAACGTTATTTTCAGCACATGAAACGCACGTTAAGGCAATAAAAACTGAAATGTTCCCCTGCTTCGAAACAAACTGTCAGAGACACATAGTTACTGTGTATATAGTGTATTATTGTCCAATTCAAGTTAGTTTTTCATTATGCATCATTCTAAGTGATAGAAATTAAGTTATAGTGAAAACTATGATACTTGGCCAAAACGTGATTTTCAGCACATGAAACGCACGTTAAGGCAATAAAAACTGAAATATTCGCCTGCTGCGAAACAAACTGTCAGAGGCACATAGTTACTGTGTATATAGTGTAAAATCGTCCAATTCAAGCAAGTTTTTCATTTGGAATCATTCTAAGTGACAAAAATTAAGTTATAGTGAAAATTATGACACTTGGCCAAAACGTGATTTTCAGCGCATGAAACGCACGTTAAGGCAATAAAAACTGAAATGTTCCCCTGCTGCGAAACAAACTGTCAGAGGCACATAGTTACTGTGTATATAGTGTAAAATCGTCCAATTCAAGTAAGTTTTGCATTTAGCATCATTCTAAGTGATAGAAATTAAGTTATAGTGAAAATTATGATACTTGGCCAAAACGTGATTTTCAGCGCATGAAACGCACGTTAAGGCAATAAAAACTGAAATGTTCCCCTGCTGCGAAACAAACTGCCAGAGGCACATAGTTACTGTGTTTATAGTGTAAAATCTTCCAATTCAAGTAAGTTTTGCATTTAGCATCATTCTAAGTGATAGAAATTAAGTAATAGTGAAAATTGTGATACTTGCCCAAAACGTTATTTTCAGCACATGAAACGCACGTTAAGGCAATAAAAACTGAAATGTTCCCCTGCTTCGAAACAAACTGTCAGAGACACATAGTTACTGTGTATATAGTGTATTATTGTCCAATTCAAGTTAGTTTTTCATTATGCATCATTCTAAGTGATAGAAATTAAGTTATAGTGAAAACTATGATACTTGGCCAAAATGTGATATTCAGCGCATGAAACGCACGTTAAGGCAATAAAACTGAAATGTTCCCCTGCTTAGAAACAAACTGTCAGAGACACATAGTTACTGTGTATATAGTGTAAAATCGTCCAATTCAAGTAAGTTTTGCATTTAGCATCATTCTAAGTGATAGAAATTAAGTTATAATGAAAATTATGATACTAGCCCAAAACGTGATTTTCAGCGCATGAAACGCACGTTAAGGCAATAAAAACTGAAAGGTTCCCCTGCTGCGAAACAAACTGTCAGAGACACATAGTTACTGTGTATATAGTGTATTATCGTCCAATTCAACTAGGTTTTTCATTTAGCATCATTCTAAGTGATAGAAATTAAGTTATAGTGAAAATTGTGATACTTGGACAAAACGTGATTTTCAGCACATGAAACGCACGTTAAGGCAATAAAAACTGAAATGTTCCCCTGCTGCGACACAAACTGTCAGAGGCACATAGTTACTGTGTATATAGTGTATTATCGTCCAATTCAAGTAAGTTTTTCATTTAGCATCATTCTAAGTGATAGAAATTAAGTTCTGGTGAAAATTATGATACTAGCCCAAAACGTGATTTTCAGCGCATGAAACGCACGTTAAGGCAATAAAAACTGAAATGTTCCCCTGCTGCGAAACAAACTGTCACAGACACATAGTTACTGTGTATATAGTGTAAAATCGTCCAATTCAAGTAAGTTTTTCATTTAGCATCATTCTAAGTGATAGAATTTAAGTTATGGTGAAAATTGTGATACTTGGCCAAAACGTGATTTTCAGCACATGAAACGCACGTTAAGGCAATAAAAACTGAAATATTCGCCTGCTGCGAAACAAACTGTCAGAGGCACATAGTTACTGTGTATATAGTGTAAAATCGTCCAATCCAAGTAACTTTTGCATTTAGCATCATTCTAAGTGATAGAAATTAAGTTATAGTGAAAACTATGATACTTGGCCAAAACGTGATTTTCAGCGCATGAAACGCACGTTAAGGCAATAAAAACTGAAATGTTCCCCTGCTGCGAAACAAACTGTCGGAGACACATAGTTACTGTGTATATAGTGTAAAATCGTCCAATTCAAGCAAGTTTTTCATTTGGAATCATTCTAAGTGACAAAAATTAAGTTATAGTGAAAATTATGACACTTGGCCAAAACGTGATTTTCAGCGCATGAAACGCACGTTAAGGCAATAAAAACTGAAATGTTCCCCTGCTGCGAAACAAACTGCCAGAGGCACATAGTTACTGTGTTTATAGTGTAAAATCTTCCAATTCAAGTAAGTTTTGCATTTAGCATCATTCTAAGTGATAGAAATTAAGTAATAGTGAAAATTGTGATACTTGCCCAAAACGTTATTTTCAGCACATGAAACGCACGTTAAGGCAATAAAAACTGAAATGTTCCCCTGCTTCGAAACAAACTGTCAGAGACACATAGTTACTGTGTATATAGTGTATTATTGTCCAATTCAAGTTAGTTTTTCATTATGCATCATTCTAAGTGATAGAAATTAAGTTATAGTGAAAACTATGATACTTGGCCAAAATGTGATATTCAGCGCATGAAACGCACGTTAAGGCAATAAAACTGAAATGTTCCCCTGCTTAGAAACAAACTGTCAGAGACACATAGTTACTGTGTATATAGTGTAAAATCGTCCAATTCAAGTAAGTTTTGCATTTAGCATCATTCTAAGTGATAGAAATTAAGTTATAATGAAAATTATGATACTAGCCCAAAACGTGATTTTCAGCGCATGAAACGCACGTTAAGGCAATAAAAACTGAAAGGTTCCCCTGCTGCGAAACAAACTGTCAGAGACACATAGTTACTGTGTATATAGTGTATTATCGTCCAATTCAACTAGGTTTTTCATTTAGCATCATTCTAAGTGATAGAAATTAAGTTATAGTGAAAATTGTGATACTTGGACAAAACGTGATTTTCAGCACATGAAACGCACGTTAAGGCAATAAAAACTGAAATGTTCCCCTGCTGCGACACAAACTGTCAGAGGCACATAGTTACTGTGTATATAGTGTATTATCGTCCAATTCAAGTAAGTTTTTCATTTAGCATCATTCTAAGTGATAGAAATTAAGTTCTGGTGAAAATTATGATACTAGCCCAAAACGTGATTTTCAGCGCATGAAACGCACGTTAAGGCAATAAAAACTGAAATGTTCCCCTGCTGCGAAACAAACTGTCACAGACACATAGTTACTGTGTATATAGTGTAAAATCGTCCAATTCAAGTAAGTTTTTCATTTAGCATCATTCTAAGTGATAGAATTTAAGTTATGGTGAAAATTGTGATACTTGGCCAAAACGTGATTTTCAGCACATGAAACGCACGTTAAGGCAATAAAAACTGAAATATTCGCCTGCTGCGAAACAAACTGTCAGAGGCACATAGTTACTGTGTATATAGTGTAAAATCGTCCAATCCAAGTAACTTTTGCATTTAGCATCATTCTAAGTGATAGAAATTAAGTTATAGTGAAAACTATGATACTTGGCCAAAACGTGATTTTCAGCGCATGAAACGCACGTTAAGGCAATAAAAACTGAAATGTTCCCCTGCTGCGAAACAAACTGTCGGAGACACATAGTTACTGTGTATATAGTGTAAAATCGTCCAATTCAAGCAAGTTTTTCATTTGGAATCATTCTAAGTGACAAAAATTAAGTTATAGTGAAAATTATGACACTTGGCCAAAACGTGATTTTCAGCGCATGAAACGCACGTTAAGGCAATAAAAACTGAAATGTTCCCCTGCTGCGAAACAAACTGTCAGAGGCACATAGTTACTGTGTATATAGTGTAAAATCGTCCAATTCAAGTAAGTTTTGCATTTAGCATCATTCTAAGTGATAGAAATTAAGTTATAGTGAAAATTATGATACTTGGCCAAAACGTGATTTTCAGCGCATGAAACGCACGTTAAGGCAATAAAAACTGAAATGTTCCCCTGCTGCGAAACAAACTGCCAGAGGCACATAGTTACTGTGTATATAGTGTAAAATCGTCCAATTTAAGTAAGTTTTGCATTAAGCATCATTCTAAGTGATAGAAATTAAGTTATAGTGAAAATTATGACACTTGGCCAAAACGTGATTTTCAGCGCATGAAACGCACGTTAAGGCAATAA
The DNA here is from genome assembly GCF_051989575.1 of Stigmatopora nigra. Classification (NCBI taxonomy): domain Eukaryota; kingdom Metazoa; phylum Chordata; class Actinopteri; order Syngnathiformes; family Syngnathidae; genus Stigmatopora; species Stigmatopora nigra. The sequence goes on from NW_027551608.1 coordinate 614,447, forward strand.
AAACTGAAATGTTCCCCTGCTGCGAAACAAACTGTCAGAGGCACATAGTTACTGTGTATATAGTGTAAAATCGCCCAATTCAAGTAAGTTTTGTATTTAGCATCATTCTAAGTGCTAGAAATTAAGTTATAGTGAAAATTATTATACTTGGCCAAAACGTGATTTTCAGCGCATGAAACGCACGTTAAGGCAATAAAAACTGAAATGTTCCCCTGCTGCGAAACAAACTGTCAGAGGCACATAGTTACTGTGTATATAGTGTAAAATCGCCCAATTCAAGTAAGTTTTGTATTTAGCATCATTCTAAGTGATAGAAATTAAGTTATAGTGAAAATTATGATACTTGGCCAAAACGTGATTATCAGCGCATAAAACGCACGTTAAGGCAATAAAAACTGAAATGTTCCCCTGCTGCAAAACAAACTGTCAGAGGCACATAGTTATTGTGTATATAGTGTAAAATCGTCCAATTCAAGTAAGTTTTGCATTTAGCATCATTCTAAGTGATAGAAATCAGGTTATAGTGAAAACTATGATACTTGGCCAAAACGTGATTTTCAGCGCATGAAACGCACGTTAAGGCAATAAAAACTGAAATGTTACCCTGCTGCGAAACAAACTGCCAGAGGCACATAGTTACTGTGTATATAGTGTAAAATCATCCAATTCAAGTAAGTTTTGCATTTGGCATCATTCTAAGTGCTAGAATATAAGTTATAGTGAAAACTATGATACTTGGCCAAAACGTGATTTTCAGCGCATGAAACGCACGTTCAGGCAATAAAAACTGAAATGTTCCCCTGATGCGAAACAAACTGTCAGAGGCACATAGTTACTGTGTATATAGTGTATAATTGTCCAATTCAAGTAAGTTTTTCATTTTGCATCATTCTAAGTGCTAGAAATTAGGTTATAGTGAAAACTATGATACTTGGCCAAAACGTGATTTTCAGCGCATGAAATGCACATTAAGGCAATAAAAACTGAAATGTTCCCCTGCTGCGAAACAAACTGTCAGTGACACATAGTTACTGTGTATATAGTGTATAATCGTCCAAATTAAGTAGGTTTTTCATTTGATATCATTCTAAGTGATGGAAGTTAGGGTTAGGGTTAGGGTTAGGGTTAGAGTTAGGGTTAGGGTTAGGGTTAGGGTTAGGGTTAGGGTTAGGGTTAGGGTTAGGTTAAGTTAAGTTATAGTGAAAACTATGATACTTGGCCAAAACGTGATTTTCAGCGCATGAAACGCACATTAGGGCAAAAAAACTGAAAAGTTTGTTAGGTCTGAAAATACAACTTCAGGAGCAGGCTAAGAAAGAGTGATATACATTTAAATAGAAAATATGTATTACCAGACTGCAAAGTGGACAGTGAGAGTTCCTACAGTGGGGTCCTGTTCACTGCGATGTTACTGCAACTCTAGTCGAATGACCAGTGAGTGTGTCTTAAATACAGGCAAAACTGACAGTTGTCCCTAAGACTTTGGACAGATACGTTTCAGTCATTTGCAGGGCAACAAGTAATTGATTAGTGTCGGGCCTGGAATCTGTAGTCAATGGTTTCCAGACGTAGGGTGTTCTTCGCTGTTCCTACCCTGGGGAACACCGCCATCATGATTTTGGAGGAGACTGACCAGTGTTTGTATTAGAGGGGTACATCCGAGCCCCAAACTGAATCATGGGGGAAGAAATCAAAGCTCCGTCGTTGACGCCTGGTGGGTAGATGTGGGTTGGCGTCGACAGTTGGAATCGAGTCTGCTGTTAGAACGTACGGATGATCATATACACTTCCCATTCGCAGAGCCACCATATTTGGTCCAGTACTATCCATGATTGGGAAGGAATGTGTCTGATCTCGGCGCATCTGGTGACGTGAACTTGGTCCAAAGGGGTCTTCGGATCCGGTCCGCTGAAGTTGAAACAGGATGGATAACAGTCTGTTCGGCTGTTGCACTGGACATACGTTGCGGTATTTACTGTAGCTGCTAATGGTACTGCGACCATGGTATGTAGGCGGTCGAGCTTTGCTGGAAGGATTCTCTCAGATTACCCAGGATACAGTTGTAGGTGAGGTTGGCGAGTTCTTCGTTCTGTCGGTTGGATCATAGCTGTGGTTGGGCTACGGCAGTAGGCAAGAGGGAACAGACATAACAACTCATTGGTTGTGGCGCGGGCTGTGAGTGCGGTGTATCTGTACCAACTGTTCCTCATCATCGGGTTGTAGTCGTTTTTTTTTCCTGTGTTTGGACATGGGCGAGAATAAGGTGTATCTACTCAGGCTTAGGTGTTCCTGCCGGACGGATTTTGAGTAGGCGTGTGGCGGATGGTTGTACGAAGGGGTTCACACCAATCACTTTGGGGACCATGGCTGGACTAGTAGTGCGGATGGTGATAGTAAAGAGGGGGCCTTTTCCTGGTCGGTCCGGTCGGAGGCATAGGTTGATGCAGCCTTTTTGTTGGATATTGGTCGTAAGGTCTAGCATATGTTTACCATCTTTGATGGTGGTGGCTAACTTGGTGAAGTTAGCGGTCATGGTGGTAGCTTCTTTGGAAAGGGGCCATGTGATGGTTTTGTAGCCTGTATGGAGGAGGACCTGGTCCAAGGTGTCTGGCCAGACCATTCAGACTCTGGGAGCTTGTAGGTACCAATAAAAATAACTGGAGTCAGTCCTGTGTAATCCCAAGTGAGTAAGCTGTAGGCTGAGCAAAGGTACTTGAACGACGATTGGTGTCTTGGTTAATGGGATGCAGATCTGGGGGCCCCTGATCGTTTCCTGAACCAGCTAGTGGGGCATACTCCTCCAGTGGGAGTGTACCAAGGTTCTGGTACGTTCCCCCCATGTGGTTGAACACAGAGCGGTGATGATGATGGCCAAAATCACACGGTGAGGTCCGTCCCAACGTGGAGAAGACCAGCACTTTCTTTTTATCACCTTGACGAGTACCAGGTCTCCTGGGGACAGGACCTCATCTGTGGGAGACAGAGAAGATGTCGGCAGATTATTTTGCATTCATCACAGTTCTTTCTTGGAACATTTTGCATAACCACTTATTGAGGGATTCTGTTTCTCCTTTCTCTTTTACCACCAGATCTTTTTCCCACATTGTTAGTGGAAGATTCTGTCTTTCACTGCCTCAAATGGTGTGCATCCCTGTGCTGTTGGAATGATTCTCATGTACGTTTCTACCAGGCTCAGGCATTCTTGCCATGGTTTTCCTGTATCTTCCATGGTTTTTCTGAGTCTGAGTTTTACTGTTCTAATGGTTTGTTCGACGAGTCCAGCACTTTGGTTCAGTTTGATGAAATCCATGTTCAGAAGCTCGAAGGGATATGTTCCTGTTTGCCTTGTTCCATGCTTGGGTTGTTCATTGCCTTGAGAGTTGTGTCTACAGCAGTTTAGACAGTTTCTGCCCAAAAAATTGAAGTAAGTTTGGAGACCTCTGGGAACATGCATTGTTTGTTGTACTGTACTGATCATCCCTCCTGTTGAGACATGGCTCCTCACATGGCTCAATTTGGCAATTACTTCAAACAATGATCGTGTCACGCATGGCTTGTTTTCTACTGCATAGAGTCCGTTCTTGTGTTGAGTGGCTCCTTTTGTTTCCCATTGCAGTTTCTCTTTTTCTGGGGCATGATTTTGCATTTCTCTTAGGAATTCAGCAGGGATTGGGCTGTGTCTTTCCACCGTCACGTCTTGTTCTAGGAATAGTCTACATGCCTCTGTCAGTGCCACTATTCCTGCGGCTTGTGCGGACCAGTCGCCGGGGAGTCGTCCTGTCTTGAGGTTGTCTTTTTGAGTCACCACGGCATATACGTTGTGTTTTTCTCCATCCAGGGTTTTTGATGATGATCCATCCCCATAGGCAATGTGTCCAGGGGGCAATGGGTTGTCCATTAGGTCAGTTGCATATACGTGGTTAATTATGATTCGTTGAGTCGGCAACTGTGAGAATTGGTTTAACCACTTGTCGTCCGGTCTCCCATGAACTTCAGGGTGACATGTCATGGCCATGTTTGTTGTTCCTGTCCTGGTGCTGCTGGGCAGATATCTTCAGACTGTTCTCTTAGACTTTCAGCTACCTTGGCAGAATCATTCCCGACAATGTCGAGAGCGTAGAAGCTGTTAGATGTGGTCGAGTGGAAGATATTTTTGGTCTGTAATTCCCTGGGTTGGAAGCCATTTTGGGTGGCCACTAGGCTTAGCCCAAGCTGGACCATGATATCTCGTCCCGGTAACTCTCCGATTTCCTTTTGCAGTCTGACAATAAACCCATCCCTTTTGTTGCGTTCTCACCCATATTAATCACCTACTTAATAGTTTAAACAACAATTATTTTCTAAATTACCCGAAATTGATATCCACTTTGTGATTAACCCAATATCTCTGAACAGACAAAGACTAAAAGTCCCTGACTTTGTCTTAGTTAAGTCCCTGACTCTATTAACAGACCAAGACTATAAAGCCCTTGCTAATTCTTGTTCTACTTTCATTGGTCCCGGACCAAAAAATCGTCCATTTCAAGTAAGTCATTCATTGGCATCATTCTAGGTGATTCTGGAGCTATCACCCACCATAAACAGTGTCCAAAACAGGCGATACAAAATAGTGGTTGCATTATAACAGGGTCCAGTCGGTTCTGGTGGGTGTTTGTATACGAAACTTGTGTCCAATTATGATGGGGATGTATACTTGACTATTCTGTATAGAAGTAATCATCTAGCGATGTTCGGAAGTTCTGTTATGCCCGAATGAATTACTTTCATTTGGTCACTTTATTTACAAGTGGTGGTTTAGAAACAGGCGCAGTCGGTTTTGGTTGGTGCTTTTACCCAGAATTTGTGTTTATTGTGTGAGTGGATGTATTTTCACTATTTTGTATAACAATAATGATCCAGGATGGTTCTGGAGCTATTTCCCACCACAAACAGTGTCCAAAACAGGCATTTTGCGGTTCAAGTAGTGGTTGTATTAAAACCAGGCCCAGTCGGTTCTGGTTCGTGTTTTTACCCAGAAATTGTGTCCAATGATGATGGGGATGTATTTTTGATTATTCTTTATAAAAATAAAATTCTAGGGATGTTCAGAAATTCTGTTATGCCCGAATCAATGACCTCAATTTGGGCACTTTATTTACAAGTGGTTGTTTAGAACCAGGCCCAGTCGGTTCTGGTTGGTGCTTTACCCACAATCAGTGTCGATTGTGTGGGTGGATGTATTTTCACTATTCTCTGTAAGAATAAAGATCCAGGGATGTTCTGAGACGATTTCCCACCATAAATAGTGTCAAAAACATGCATTTTGCGACAAAAATAGTGGTTGTATTAGAACCAGGCCCAGTCGGTTCTGGTTTGTGTCTACACCCGTAACGTGTGTCCAATAGGAATGGGGTTGATGTTTTGACTATTCTGTATAAAAATTATCATCTGGGGATGTTCAGAAGTTCTTCTATGCCCGAATAAATGACCTCCATTTGGGCACTTTATTTTGCATGGTGGTTGTAGTAAAACCAAGCCCAGTCAGTTCTGGTTCGTGCTTTTACCCAGAGTTAGTGTTGATTGTGTAGGTGGATGTATTTTCACTATTCTGTCTAAAAATAAAGATCCAGGATGGTTCTAGGGGTATTTCCCAGTGTTGGGGCTACCAGCCAACACTTAAATAAACTCGAACACAGGAACACACACTGATGCGGATGGAATGAAAGTTATAGGCCGCGTCTGCAGAAGCGGGGGAGTGGACAAATCAGAGGCCCGATAGTGTGACTACTCTCCAAGCTCCTCAAGGCTGTTTCCCGCTGAAAAGTTGCTTCAACTGTGGTTTTATTAGAGATAAGACAAGTCATAAAAATGGGAGGCGTCAATACAAATGCAGGAAGTGGAGTACAAAAGGTTTAGTGCACATTTTAACCAATAGGTGTAAATTAATATTCTATTCTAGTAACCTTTAATATATCATAGTGAAATGGGTGCAAGATTATATATATATGCATGCAAATATATTTCACATATCCCCCCTGAAGTTACCTTGAAAGAATTTTCATTTTCATCAATCTATATCCCTCCTTTGCAGGTTTTAGAATACAAATATCATTAATAGTCACTCAACAGGGTATGGAAAATAACTAAATCACTTGTCAAGGCAGAGGCGAAAAACTCAAGTTTACTCAGGGGTACTTGAGGAAAATTCCTCTGCGTCCCCCTTAATGAGCGAACACAATTTTTTAAGTCAAGACAAGTACATTTACCCAGACGACTCGACATCCGGGGATTCATCACACTTTGGAAGAGTGCTAGAATCTCCGGCAAGGTTTGTCATGCTGTGAAACTGTATGTCACTGTAAGCTACCAGCGTGTGCTGGATATTTTTTTGAATCATAACTTTCATACAAGGGATTACACACATTGAAAAGATGCAGAATAGAATTAAAACCGCAAAAAAGGGAGTTGCAAATTTAATCAGAATAGAGAACCATGATCCGGTTGTCAACCACGACCACAGTGATGCACCTATGGCTGAGTGATCTTGGGCCATGGTGTTGGCTAAGGCTTTCATTTCAGCTATGGCACGAGTTATGTTACCTTCGTCACCGGTTTCATCTGGGATGAAGGTGCAACAGTGTTCTCCAACTATGGCACACACACCTCCATCCTTGGCTGTTATCAAATCTAGGACCATGCGGTCTTGCAACTCCATTTCTCTAAAGGCTTTTAATTCCTCTGCTATACCTTGTAGGGCTTTGATAGTTTGGTTAATGAACAATCCCATCCGATAATTCAATGGTTCTACACGGAGCATAACTTTACCCACTCCAATCTGTGGAAGTAGTGACAATATGACTTTCTCGGAGGTGGACCATAATATGTGATCATCAGGGACATAACTACCCCAAATTGAATCATGTGGTTTAAATTGTACAGGTATAAATCTCTTATATCTTACTGGTATTTTCACTCCCCTTAAAAGGAATGCATCTTGAACCATCTGCACCATTGCACAGCGACCATTCCATACTGTGGGCAAACCCAAATACACTGTATGCCCACACATCCAATACCCATCATCTTGGGGATCAGTGCCCATTACATCAGGGAGAGTGTAATAGTCCCTGCAGGTGGCACCCATGGGTACTCCTGTGGCATTGAACCTGGCTTTGTTAGTGGTGTCTCGTCTGCACGGGGTAAGTATATCCCTACAGAATTTCATGGGGACTTCTCCTACTGGTCTGGACTTACCCCAGAATGTCATATTACTAGCGAAACACACAGCCGTAAAATCACTTGGGTATGGGACGTTGCTTAACATAACTAGATCTGTCCAATCATAGTTCAAAAGCCTTGTGAATTTTCTACCTGTTAAAGGTGGTACAGTGGCATCAACCTCGGGAACTACAGATCTAAATGCACCTTCTAGACACTGTGATCTCAGTATGTCGGGATACCATAGAGGTGTGTAGGCATTATAGGTATAGGGGTTGATTGGCTTGGGATACACTGGTGGGGTACATGTGGAATAAGGCATACGACTACACAAATAACAACTTTCTTTCACACCAGTTATTTTTTTCTGAAATACCATGAAATTATACCACATATTTTCTTCAAAATGATTCTTTGGATTGTTCTTTTCATACCACTTCACTTTCCTCTGTGACAGTAGCACGGCATCGTCTCGTTTTTCAACTCGAATGTCTGGGGGCGGGGCACTCAGCCACACCCATGCTGCCACTGATAGTACAGTCACAGTGATGAGGGTGGCAGTGGCTTTCATTTTGGCTTCTGTGTGAGGGTGTAAAAACTGTGAGAGGTCAAGGTTAGGTTAGGGGGGGTGTTTGGGGCAGGTGAGCAGACGTCAGATGATTCCTTCGCGGACAAGGGTTTTGGTACCGTCCGATTTGCAATCTACTCAGGGTTGCCGATGTCTCGAACTATTTTGACTTGGGATTGGTGAATCCACGTCGACCTCTCGGCAATCTTTACTGCGGTGGGGGTGGTGAGTTGAACCACGAATGGGCCTTCCCAACATGGCGAGGACCAGGATTTCCTTTTTATGACTCGAATCAGGATCTGGTCACCAGGCTTCACCACCTCCTGTAGGGGAGACAAAGGGGATAACGGCAGCTTACATGTATTTTGGACAAGTTTTTCTCTAAACATTTTTACCATCCACTCTGTGAGTGGATCTGCCTCGCCCTTAGTCTCTTGCCATGGTTCACCTTCCCATAGGGGAAGTTGGAATGGTCTTCCATGAACTATCTCAAAAGGTGTTAATCCTGAGCTAGTTGGTACAATTCTCATATATGTTTTGACCAGTGGTAAGCATTCTGGCCATGGTTTTTTTGTTTCTTCCATGGTTTTTTTAAGCCTTAGTTCTATTGTACCATTTGTTCTCTCTACCAGTCCCGCGCTTTGCGGATGGTACGAGCAGTGATTTTTTAGACTTATTCCTAGGTGGTTTGCTATGTATTGTATTATGCTGTTTACAAAATGAGTTCCATTGTCGCTCCAGATGATTCTGGGGATCCCATGTTCTGGGATTATGTGTTTACAGATGGCTTTAGCCACCGTCAATGCGTCTGGTGTTTTTGAGGGGACTATTTCAGTCCATTTCGAGAATGAGTCAATCAAGACTAAACAGTATTTATACTGGTTGCTTCTGGATAATTCAATGAAATCCATGTGTATAATTTCAAATGGGTAGGTACCTTTTGGGCATTGGCCTCGTTTGGGTCTGAGGTTACCTTGCACATTATGTTTGCAGCAAGTTAAACAGTCTCTACAAAAAATTTTAAAATAGGTATTTAGACCTGTTGTCACATGGAAAACACGCTGTACCATGTCTATCATCCCCCTTGTTGAGACATGAGACTTTCCATGGCTCAATTTTGCTACCATTTGGAATAATTTTTTTGGCAAGCAGGGTAGGCCTTTTATTGTATATAGGCCGTCCGCAGACTGTTCTGTGCCTTTGAGTATCCATGCATCTTTTTCATTCTGTGGTGCAATGTTTTGCATTTCAATTAATACTGTTTTTGGGATTGACTCATGTTGTTGTTGTGTATACTGAGCACTCAGTGTTTGTGCTGCTCCTTTAGCTGCTGTATCTGCTCTAGTATTTCCTCTACTAATTCTGTCGCTGCTGTTAGTATGTGCCTTACATTTGCATACAGCTATGTGGCTGGGAAGTAGTACTGCATTAAGTAATTGTTTCAGCAGTTCGGCATGCTCTACTGATTTGCCTGTGGATGTTTTCATCCCTCTTCTAATCCATTGTGCAGCAAATACATGTAGAGTGGAGTGTGCATATTGGCTGTCTGTATAAATCGTGACCTTCCTACCTTTAAACAATGTGCACGCCTTTGTCAATGCTATAATTTCTGCATCTTGCGCTGAGAGATTAGATGGCAATTTTTCTGCACATAAGACTTTGTTGTCTGTGATGACTGCAAATCCTACTTGATTTTTTCCTTGTTCTGATTTGGATGCGGATCCATCTACGTATACATAAGTGCTGTCTGGAATTGGAGTGTCTTTTAGATCTGGTCTTGGTTTACAGCTTTCACTGGTTCTTTCATCACATTGGTGTGGATCTCCGTCTTCTTCAGTTTGTATTAACGTTGCTGGGTTCAAGGTATTGCATCGCTTAATCGTGAGATGGGGTTGCGATAACAATGTGGCTGTTACGGCCAGGTGTCTTGCTGGTGACAGGAACGACATTTTGGTTTGTGTTATCAGTAGATCCACTTCATGGGGGACTTGGAGTGTGAGTGGATGGAACAGTACAAGTTCAGCTGTCATCTGGACCGCTAATGCTGCTGCGCACACTGCTCGTACTTACGGGGGTAGGGCAGCTGCAACTGGGTCCAGTCGTTTTGGGTAGAACGCTACTGGTTTAATCTTTGTTCCATGTGGTTGTAGTAACACTGATGTCATGAACGCTCCTTTGCAAGTCACTGTTTGGGTGAATGGTTTTTCATAGTCAGGAAATGCTAGGACTCCTGATTCCAAGATGTGTTCCTTCACTTCCATGAATGTTCGGTTTCCTTCTTCAGTCCATGTCACTGGGTATCTCATTGTCATCTCAGTGGCATAGATCATGTCTAGAAGTGGCTGAGTTAGTTCTGCATAATTTGGAATCCAACTCCTGCAGTAGTTAGTTAGGCCTAAGAAGGCCATCATTTGTTTTTTCGTCTGTGGTTTCGGACATTGCTGGATGGCTTCTCGTCTTCCATCCGTTAGTTCCCTTCCTTTCTGTGAGACTCAGTGTCCCAAGAAGATGACTGACTCCTGACAGTACTGCAGTTTCTTCAGCGACGCCTTGTTCCCAGTTTGCTCTCGATGTTTGAATAATCTGATTGCTTCCTCTTTGTTTTCCTCTTCGGTGGGGCTGGCTATCAGTATATCGTCTACATATACTAGGATCTGTGTGGTGTCTGTGTTCATGCTGATTTATACATGCTGCAATCTCTTGTGAGAATATTGTGGGGCTGTCGCAGAATCCCTGTGGCAGCCTTGTGTATGTGTATTTGGTTCCTTCGAATGTGAAACCAAACCAGTCTTGTGCTGTTTTGTGTAATGGTATAGAGAAAAAATGCATTGCTTAGGTCAATTACTGTAAAGAATTTCTGATTTGGCTTTAACTCGTTCAACAGTATGTGTGGGTCGGGTACGCAGGGTGCTCTGGACTTCACTGCTTCATTGACCCGTCTTAGGTCTTGGACCAATCTCCACGTTCCCGTCTCCGTTTTCTTCACGGGAAAGATAGGTGTGTTACATTCGCTTGATGGACTTTCAATTAGAATGCCTGCTTCGAGCATTTCTTTAATTACTGGTCTGATGCCATTTATAGCATCTGGTTTAAGGGGGTATTGTTTAGCCCGTGGTCGAAATGATGTCTTGGGCTCAATTCTTACTTCTCTTGCTGTGGTCATTTTTCCTACATCTGCTTTTGATTTGGACCACAGTGAACTCGGTACTGTAGGGAAATCTTCAGCTTGTAGTAGTATGTAGTCTTGTCATGCAGTTAAATGCGTCTTCGGACTTGCTTGGGTCATCCACTTCAGCTTCTGTCTTGTCACTGTTCCATATGGGGTGTTTGTTAGTACGCTGACTGTGGGAGTCTGATGTGACCACGACTCCTCGTTTCTGGTCTTCAAAAATTGCACCATGCGTCCTAGGTCTTTCCAGGACCTGTGGTGTTTTCTCTTTATGGACACATGAGGTGTTATCTCAAACTGTAGTAGTTTTTTCGCTTGTGGCGGCAAGTCCACCGAAGTGGCTGCATCTCCCTCTGCTGTGGAATACAGGTACTCCAGTCGGACTAGTTGGGGTCCCAGTCGCTCGAAGTGTTTAACAAATTCTGGTCTGGCTTATCCAAATTTCATGGTGTTGTGTAGTGGCCAGTGGGTTTGTGTTTGGCCATTAATATTTTCGACTTTGGATTTTAACTGTCGGATTACGGATGAGGGCCCTTGTGTTGCTAAATCTAGGGAGTAGAACGTATGAGGTTCCTCTTGATCTTCAACTATTTGGATTTCCGCTTCCTCCCATCTGTGTACTGGTTTCATACCATCGTCTGTGGGGATAAGGCTGATTCCCAGTTTACGGAGTAGATCTCTTCCCATGAGATTCACAGGACAGTTTTTACTCAGGACAAATTTTGCTTCATGATTTTGTCCATTTTCATCAGTTATTTTTGTTTTCTTCGACTTCTTCAATAGCTCCATGTGTCCTCCTGCTCCTATCACAGTGATCCACTCCTTTCCTGGTATCAATCCTGGCACTTTGTCTTTGATGACTGATTTATCTGCTCCAGTGTCGCATAAGAATCTTACTGGTGTTTGACTTTGTCCCACCAGTAAGGTGTAGTATGGTTTGCTATCTCTCTCCCAGAGGGTGGACATGATTTCGGTTAAGTCTAACACTTCTACTGGCGAGCAGGGGGTTTCTTCGTCCTCCCAAACGCTTTCTTCAGTTTCCTCTTCTGTGTTAGACTTCCATTTCTTCTGGCGTCATTCTTGATATTGATTTTCAGGGTTGAACGGTGGGGGTCTCTGGTTCCACCTGTGTGTATTTTTGCAGTCTCGAGCAAAATGTCCTCTCTCTTGACACTTGAAACACTTGTCATCTGGGCTTCTTCTTCTTGGTCGGCCGTGTCTTCCTCGGCCACTTACTCTTCCATGTCCTCGTTGGTAGTATACTTCTGATGACTCTTCGTCCACCGATGAGGCCATGGCTTGGGTCAGAGCGTTAACTCCTGAACTTACCTGTTTTTGGCAGTGTCTCTCCTCAGCATGAATCGCCCACTCCATGAGTTGGTTCATTGGCATGGTTCGGTACGTGACACAGTACTTCTGCACGAACCCTTTGATGTGGGGCTGGAGGCCTTCCAGGAACCATTGTCTCAGTTGGGCTTGGTACGCCCCTTGCTCATTTTGGTCTTCCGTTATCCCACTGTGGGCTTTGAACACTTCTTCAAATCTTGCTCTGAATTTATGAATTCCTTCTCCTTGTTCCTGTCTTGTGGCTCTAATTTTGTCATAACATGGTGTTGGGCGCCACGTCTCTCGAACTCGACTCAGGACTCTTTCTACTAGCATTGTTAGGTCTGGTGAATCATGGGGGTGAATTTTTCCTTGGTTGTTTTTTTCATCGAAGTTTCCTCTCACTCTTGCCCAGTTGTGTCCCAGACTCATGGTGAACGCTTTTCTTGTCTCAGCTCCATTCAGGTGAAAACTTTGCCTTAGCTGTTCAAAATTATTGGACCATTCAGTTGGGTTTTTTATTGGGTCTCCCAGTCCCTTTCATGCTTCAGTACATTCAGACTCGGTCCATGGACGGTGGACGAGAATGGTTTGATCACGATCTCCATTCACTTGGAAGTGTGGGTTTGCAACTTCAACCATGGGATACATTTGGCTTGGTGGTGCCCATGGCTGTGGGCCAGTGTAAGGTCCTTGAAATGCTATCAAGGGAGGATAGAGTTGTCCTCCTCCCATTTTTTCTCTTTGTGCTCTTGTCTGCATTTTGATTACTCCTGCTGGTTCTGCAGCGGCGCCTGTGGACTCTGGCTCACCCCTCCTTCTTCATCGTGTGGATTGTAAGAGGCCCTTTGTAACTTGAGATGTTGTTCTTGTGTGTGCATCTCAGGTCCCCCTCCCTCTTTGTGCCCTTGGCTCGTAAAAGGTGCCTGGCACAGCCTGTCCGAAGTGAGTGCACTGGAGGGGGCCAGTGTCTCTTCGTGGGGCCTAATATTAATCAAAGCTGCCATACTTGTTTTTCGTTCAGCTTGTTTAATTTTCTTCATAATTTTTTGTTTCTGTCTTAATTGGGCTTGACCGATCCAAACTTGAATATCTTGAAGTTCTTTACATATCTTCTCTTTTTTTCCTCTTTCAATAGCCTTCTCGACTTGTAATTTACGCTTTATGGCCTGTAATGGCTCCTCCAACAGTCTCCCATCCCACTCTTTGTCTTTATTCTTCCTCCATTCTTTCATATATGTGCAATTATCAGGAAAATGCTTCAGCATAAACTTCATGTCGGTTGAGAGTTCTTTGCTGTTTGTTAAACCCATTTTTGCAACTTTTCTTTTGTTTGAAGATTTTTGCTTATTCAAAAATTATATTGATATATTCCGTTATTCTTATAATGTATTCATTAGTTTTTATTTAGTGTTTACTCACCTTCTCTAGGGACGTCCCGTTTAATTTACTATCTTATTTTCCCGCCTAGATAGTCACTTATACTCTTATTTTGCGCGGCAAACGACGTGATTTACGAGGGTGTCACAAGTGCTGTGGTTTAAATTTCTCCTTAGGGAGATTACTTGCAAGTTTTATATTTATTATTCTATATATATATATATATATATATATATATATATATATATATATATATATATATATATATATATATATATATATATATATATATATATATATATATATATATATATATATATATATATATATATATATATATATATATATATATATATATATATATATATATATATATATATTCTTTATTTTGAGCTTTCATTCTCTTGGCACAGTGTAATAATATTTTTTCTATATCTTTAACGCAATCCTCGGAGTCCCTGGCGGAGAGTTGCGACCTCCTCCTCTTTGTCTGGTGATTCACGCATTAGAACTCAAACCAGAAATCTCGAGATCCTTACTTGATCTCCCGTTTAATTTACCTAACTTCTCAAATCCCGAGAACGTTTCCCCTAACTTACGGGGAGCGGTAAAGAAACATTTTTCTCCGACACACGGAGCATCTTTCTTCTCTAGAAAGACAGGGTCTCAATACTGGATTGGATTCTACAAATTAATTTTAAAAGTGCCTTACCGCTCAGATGTGCTCTGTGTCCGGTGGGATGGATTCGCTTCCTTCTTCTGAACAGCGGAGAATCGATCACCCTTCTCCCCAATGGGGAGACAGCTGACGTCAGATTTTTGGATTAATTATTCGCGATCCAAAATCAGGATGCGAAACCTACCGGGTTTCGGGCACCAGAATGTTGGAGCTACCAGCCAACACTTAAATAAACTCGAACACAGGAACACACACTGATGCGGATGGAATGAAACTTAAAGCCCGCGTCTGCAGAGGCGGGGGAGTGGACAAATCAGAGGCCTGAGAGTGTGACTACTCTCCAAGCTCCTCAAGGCTGTTTCCCGCTGAAAAGTTGCTTCAACGGTGGTTTTATTAGAGATAAGACAAGTCATAAAAATGGTAGGCGTCAATACAAATGAAGGAGGTGGAGTACAAAAGGTGTAGTGCACATTTTAACCAATAGGTGTAAGTGAAATGGGTGCAAGATTAAATATATATGCATGCAAATATATTTCACACCCAGCGTAAATTTTCTCCAAAACATGCATTTTGCAATAAAAAATAGTTGTTGCATTATAACTGGGTCCAGTCGGGTCTGGTTGCTGTTTATATCTGAAACTTGTGTCCAAAGATGATAGGGATGTATATTTTACTATTCTGTTTAAAAATAATCATGCAGGGATGTTTTGGGGCTTTTTTATACAAGAATCAAAAACCTCCAATGGATCTTTATTTTGCATGGTGGTTGAATTAGAACCGGGCCCAGTCGGTTCTGGTTGCCGCTTTTACCCAGATTTAGTGTCAATTGTGTGGATGGATGCATTTTCACTATTATGTGTAAAATTAAAGATGCAGGGATGTTCTGGGAATATTTCCCACCGTCAATAGTGTCCAAAACATTTTGCGATAAAAATAGTGGTTGTATTAGAACAAGGCCCAATCGGTTCTGGTTGGTGTATTTACCCAGAATTTGTGTTGATTGAGTGCGTGGATGTAGTTTCACTATTTTCTATAAAAATAAAGTTTCCCACCATAAACATTGTCCAAAACAGGCATTTTGCGATTAAAATAGTGGTCGTATTAGAACCAGGCCCAGTCGGTTCTGGTTGGTGCTTCTACTCATAATTAGTGTTGAATGTGTAGATGGATGTATTTTCACTATTCTGTGGAAAAATAATGATCCAGGATGGTTCTGGAGCTATTTTCCCACCATAAACAGTGTCCAAAACAGGCATTCTGGGATTAAAATAGTGGTTGTATTAGAACCAGGCCCAGTCTGTTCTGGTTGGTGAACTAACCCGAAAAATTGTATTCATTGACGATGGGGATGTATTTTTGAATATTATGTATAAAAATAATCATCTAGGGCAGGGGTGGCCAACCCGCGGCTCCCGAGCCGCATGCGGCTCTTACGTCCATATCAAAGTTTGTATTTGTGTTTTATTTTTATTTGCGTGTGCGCTTCGCTTGAGTTCAATACGGTATTTTCGTCCAATGCGCATGTGCTTGGGATGAAAATACCTCAAAGTTTCCCAGTAGGAGCAAGGTCATTTGATTAAACGTTTTTAACAGAGTGGGAGAGCTCCCGTGAACCAGAAGCGACAATGAACGGCGTCTCGCAAACAAAAAGTATCCCAAAGATCGAGCGTCGGCTGAAAAAGCCACACCCCCTGCGAGGCAGACCAAGGCGAGAGTGCTCAGCCGGGAGCAGCCAATAGGAGAGCGAGGTGTACACCCACGTGGTGGGCGCGCTAGTTAAAAGCCATTCATAATAAATGACAGCTCACAACGAGCGAATGTTGCGCAAAAATAGGCTCTGATTTTATGACAGAAGTCCCACTAAGTAACATGCATAGTAAAAGAAAAACGCTATTGTAAATTATAATATTTTTGTTTGTGGACTTGGTTGAACTGAGAGTTTGTCTGGTTGGCCACCCCTGATCTAGGGATCTTCAGAAGTTCTGTTATTCCCGAATCAATGACCTCCATTTGGGCACATTATTGACGGAGCTCACGACCATGATCCATTGTGTGGCTCGGATGTGTCCCTCAAACACAAATACTGGTCAGTCTCATCCAAAATCCTAATGGCTCAGTTCCCTTGAGTGGGAGCGGCGAGGAACACCCTGCATTTGAAGAACATTGAAGGCAGGTTCCGGGCCTGTGTCGGCGCATCAGTCAGGCTGGGTAGCCGCTATGGCCCAGGTGATTTTCCAGGGCTGCCCTGCTCTTGACGGAATGGCCACCCAGCGGGGCTGTGTGTGCGCCATGGTGGGAGACTCGTGCTGCCCCTTCATCCCTGCCGGCATGTCCTGCTCGGTCCATGATGCCCTGCAGGCTATTAGGAACATGCAGAGAGCTGTGACCGGAGATTCGGTTCCACAACGAGGATGGCTTGACTGGTTCTTCTCTGGCTCATGAAAACAGCCACTTCAATATTTTGATATTTTCACAGACACAAAAGGAGGGAATTGTGGGATGGACTGGCTAACTGGCTTAATAATTAATTATTCTTGTCGCACCATGTGGTCATACTGGTTTTACCTTTGTTTTTTTAAGATCTAGAATGCAAGGTAGACTAGCCAAACTGGTTTTACAATTGATTTAAAAGATCGTGAAATGTAAGAAAGACTAACTAGTTGGCCTTGCAATTGTTTGTTCGCCTCGCAAAATATAAGAAAGGCTGGCTAACAGGGTTTGCAATTGTTTCCTTGAATTGTGCGATGAAAAAGAGTTCAACTTCAGGAGTAACTGTCACTCTCCAGGTCATCCAGGGTCAAGTGCACACTTGGAAACTTTCATATTCGACCAAAATATGCTTATCAGCACATAAAAAGCACATTTGGTGGTACGCGGAAAAAACGGCAGCAGACAAAAAGGGCTATTTAGAAAGGTATCACCACTACGCAGAAGATCGTCGGCTACTCTGCCTTCACTGGAAGACATTGCCAGCCCTCGTTACCTCAGCAGAGCCAGGGACATGATCAGGGACCCATGCCACCCTGGTCACAATCGGTTCCAGCTGCTGCTCTCTGGCAGACAGACGCTGTAAGTTTCCCACATCCGTAGGGACTCTAAACTTGGGGTAACACAACACAATCCCTTCTGTGTAATAACTTCGGGTGAGGTAATATGAATAGACACTAGGTACAAGGTGATCTGACACCTACATGCTGAATGAAGGTAAGTGAAAGACAGTGAGAGGTAAGTGATCCACTCAGGGGGTGGTGATGCAATTTATCCATAAAGGCAGAATTGTAAATTAAGAGTCTGGAGTCATAACTTGTAAAACTGTGTAAAACTGTCAGAGACACAAATGTCTCTCTCTATATAGTGTAATATCATCAAATTTTATAATTTAATAAGTTTTTAATTTGGCATCATTCTAATGGCTAGATATTAAGTTATAATGAAAACTATGATACTTGGTCTAAACATGATTTTCAGCGCATAAAAAGCACATTCAGGCAATAAAAACTGAAATGTTCCCCTGCTGCCAAACAAACTGTCAGAGACACATAATTACTGTGTATATAGTGTATTATCGTCTAATTCAAGTGAGTTTTTCATTTAGCATCATTCTAAGTGATAGAAAATAAGTTATAGTGAAAATTATGATACTTGCCCAAAACGTGATTTTCAGCACATGAAACGCACGTTAAGGCAATAAAAACTGAAATGTTCCCCTGCTTCCAAACAAACTGTCAGAGACACATAGTTACTGTGTATATAGTGTATAATCGTCCAATTCAAGTAGGTTTTTCATTTGGCATCATTCTGAGTCATAGAAATTAAGTTATAGTGAAAACTATGATACTTGGCCAAAACGTGATTTTCATCGCATGAAATGCACATTAAGGCAATAAACACTGAAATGTTCCCCTGCTGCGAAACAAACTGTCAGAGACACATAGTTACTGTGTATATAGTGTATTATCGTCCAATTCAAGTAAGTTTTTCATTTAGCATCATTCTAAGTGATAGAAATTAAGTTATAGTGAAAATTGTGATACTTGGCCAAAACGTGATTTTCAGCACATGAAACGCACGTTAAGGCAATAAAAACTGAAATGTTCCCCTGCTGCGAAACAAACTGTCAGAGGCACATAGTTACTGTGTATATAGTGTAAAATCGTCCAATTCAAGTAACTTTTGCATTTAGCATCATTCAAAGTGATAGAAATTAAGTTATAGTGAAAACTATGATACTTGGCCAAAACGTGATTTTCAGCGCATGAAACGCACGTTAAGGCAATAAAAACTGAAATGTTCCCCTGCTGCGAAAAAAACTGTCTGAGGCACAAAGTTGCTGTGTATATAGTGTAAAATCGTCCAATTCAAGTAAGTTTTGCATTTAGCATCATTCTAAGTGATAGAAATTAAGTTATAGTGAAAACTATGATACTTGGCCAAAACGTGGTTTTCAGCGCATGAAACGCACGTTAGGCAATAAAAAATGAAATGTTCCCCTGCTGCGAAACAAACTGTCAGAGACACATAGTTACTGTGTATATAGTGAAAAATCGTCCAATTCAAGTAAGTTTTGCATCTAGCATCATTCTAAGTGATAAAAATTAAGTTATAGTGAAAATTATGATACTTGGCCAAAACGTGATTTTCAGCGCATGAAACGCACGTTAAGGCAATAAAAACTGAAATGTTCCCCTGCTTCGAAACAAACTGCCAGAGGCACATAGTTACTGTGTATATAGTGTAAAATCATCCAATTCAAGTGAGTTTTGCATTTGGCATCATTCTAAGAGCTAGAAATTAAGTTATAGTGAAAACTATGATACTTGGCCAAAACGTGATTTTCAGCGCATGAAACGCACGTTAAGGCAATAAAAACTAAAATGTTCCCCTGCTGCGAAACACACTGTCAGAGGCACATAGTTACTGTGTATAATTATCCAATTCAAGTAAGTTTTTCATTTGACATCATTCTGATTGATAGAAATTAAGTTATAGTGAAAACTATGATACTTGGCCAAAACGAGATTTTCAGCGCATGAAATGCACATTAAGGCAATAAAAACTGAAATGTTCCCCCGCTGCGAAACAAACTGTCAGTGACACATAGTAACTGTGTATATAGTGTATAATTGTCCAAATTAAGTAGGTTTTTCATTTGATATCATTCTAAGTGATGGAAGTTAGGGTTAGGGTTAGGGTTAGGGTTAGGGTTAGGTTAAGTTATAGTGAAAACTATGATACTTGGCCAAAACGTGATTTTCAGCGCATGAAACGCACATGAGGGCAAAAAAACTGAAATGTTTGTTAGGTCTGAAAATACAACTTCAGGAGCAGGCTAAGAAAGAGTGAGATAAATTTAAATAGAAAATATGTATTACCAGACTGCAAAGTGGACAGTGAGAGTTCCTACAGTGGGGTCCTGTTCACTGCGATGTTACTGCAACTCTAGTCGAATGACCAGTGAGTGTGTCTTAAATACAGGCAAAACTGACAGTTGTCCCTAAGACTTTGGACAGATACCTTTCAGTCATTTGCAGGGCAACAAGTAATTGATTAGTGTCGGGCCTGGAATCTGTAGTCAATGGTTTCCAGACGTAGGGTGTTCTTCGCTGTTCCTACCCTGGGGAACACCGCCATCATGATTTTGGAGGAGACTGACCAGTGTTTGTATTAGAGGGGGACATCCGAGCCCCAAACTGAATCATGGGGGAAGAAATCAAAGCTCCGTCGTTGACGCCTGGTGGGTAGATGTGGGTTGGCGTCGACAGTTGGAATCGAGTCTGCTGTTAGAACGTACGTGTGGTCGGATGCAGATGTAGGGACACAGAGCCCAGTTTTTTCGCGTGTTCGAGATTACATGCTTTTCCTATGAGGCCTTTTGCCTCGGAGGACATAGCTTCCTCCTCATTCTCAACGTCAAGGATCAATCGTCCACCTAAAGTCACTATTGGTGCTTGTATGGGTATACCGTGAGGTTTTAATGGAGCTTTATTATTCAGTGGAGGCGCTGAAGGTACAAGAGTCAAAGTTGGTTCGATCTAGGTGGGGGCCCTCACCGCAGCCAAAGCTATTGACGCAATTACCAGGTTGTGTATTGCCAATCTATGCTGTTTCAACTCCTCCTCCTTTCTCAGTATCAACCCCCGCCTCCACCTCCACACCTCCTCTTTTCTCCTTCGGAGTTCCACCTCCTTAGCTGTGACGTCATGCTCTACTTTCCGCAAAGCAATGGACAAGTTATTCATATTCCATTCATGCTTTTGACCTACAAAATGTACATTTTCTTTTAAAGTACTAAATTGTTTCACCAACTCGCGTCTTATTTTTGGTTGTTTTTTTAACTTGAACACCACTCAGAACCTGTGCTTCCACATCTGCATACAAAATTGTCAATTCATTCCATTCTCCACATTCTCCCGCACTCTCACATCCTTCCATTTTCACCAATTCAATCTAGATCAAGTCTCCGGATAAATTTGGAATTTTAGTATGTTCAATTCTAGGAATTATTGTTACTTTTTTTTTTTTTTTTTTTTTTTTTTTTAGAATCAATTCTAGGAATCAAACATCTGTGGACCCAGTCGTTTCCCTGCTGAAGACTTTAAAATAACTCCTGCATACAACTCTTTCCGGAATCTCTTGTTCCTTTGTTTCATACGACCGTTTTCTCTATCTCAAAACGACCGTTCTGGGATCGTCATCAATTCCGACTCTAGGTATATTACAACCTTTTCGGAATCTCCTATTCCCGATATCCCCTTTCTATAGTCACTTCTCCATAATTTAAAAATCCAATAGCAGAATTTTAACGTTTCAGTAATAGGTATTCTGCTTACCTTTCAGTTGATCAGGCGCCTGTCGGAGAAGTCCCAAGAGAAAGGTCTCACGCTCGCCGGCGCTCCCTCACGTTCGCTGACGTGGTTAACTTTTCCTTATTCCCACGTTCGCTGACGTGTTTTAACTTTTCCTTATTCCCACGTTCGCTGACGTGTTTAACTTTTCCTTATTCCCACGTTCGCTGACGTGTTTCGATAACCGCGACTCCACGTTCGCCGACGTGTTTTAGAGTCCGCGGCTGGCCTTAACCCATATGTCTACGCAGTCTCCTCCCTGGTTCACGGACAGAGTTATCGGCCTTAACCCCTATCTGTCTACGCAACCGACTCACGGACTGGGTCACCAAAACTGTTAGACTATAAATATTTTACCTGACTCCAATTCCTTAACTCTGTAGTCTCCAGTCTAACAATGGAGCGTGTTCAGCATCGGAGGAGACAAACCAGGGTTGAGCGAGTTTATCCACAGATGATTTATTCCATTCAAATTGATTCATACAGAGCTCCGGGTCTCCCTCCCATAGAATAAGCCCGCTGAGTGTTTATGTCCCAAAGCGGAGGATGGAAAAGACATTGTCCAAACCCACGTTTGCCCAGTTATAGTCCAACAAAAATGCATATTCATTCGCTGATTAATAATGAGATGTGGGCTGGTCCAGGGCTGCTGTGAGGGGGGGTTTCTCTGGGCTCCACATCTTCCAGCCTTGAATCCACATCATCCAGACCTCTGTCTCCGCTGGTCCTATAAAGTCCTGACCCTCCGCCCTGCTCTTTGTTCCTCTGCCCTTTGAAGTCCTCCATCTGGTCTCTTATCAGTGTGGATCCCACCTTGAAATAAGAATCTCAGGAAGAGCCTTTTGTTAACATTATAGTTGAGGAGTCTCAGACCCATCCTTCTGTTCATATTGTATTTGAGTTGGGAACCAGTGGCGACTCTAAAACAAGACCGCCACAACAAAAGGAATGAGTAAAATGTGATATCAAAATGAAACAGCTATACTTAAAAGAATGAGTAAAATATGATATCAAAATGAAACAGCTATACTCAAAAGAATGAGTAAAATATGATATCAAAATGAAACAGCTATACTAAAAAGAATGAGTAAAATATGTCATATTCTTCACCACTCAACGAATCATAATTAACCACGTATATGCAAATGACCTAATGGACAACCCATTGCCCCCCGGACACATTGCCTATGGGGATGGATCATCATCAAAAACCCTGGATGGAGAAAAACACAACGTATATGCCGTGGTGACTCAAAAAGACAACCTCAAGACAGGACGACTCCCCGGCGACTGGTCTGCACAAGCCGCAGAAATAGTGGCACTGACAGAGGCATGTAGACTATTCCTAGAACAAGACGTGACGGTGGAAAGACACAGCCCAATCCCTGCTGAATTCCTAAGAGAAATGCAAAATCATGCCCCAGAAAAAGAGAAACTGCAATGGGAAACAAAAGGAGCCACTCAACACAAGAACGGACTCTATGCAGTAGAAAACAAGCCATGCGTCCCACGATCATTGTTTGAAGTAATTGCCAAATTGAGCCATGGGAGGAGCCATGTCTCAACAGAAGGGATGATCAGTACAGTACAACAAACAATGCATGTTCCCAGAGGTCTCCAAACTTACTTCAATTTTTTTGCAGAAACTGTCTAAACTGCTGTAGACACAACTCTCAAGGCAATGAACGACCCAAGCATGGAACAAGGCAAACAGGAACATATCCCTTCGAGCTTATGAACATGGATTTCATCAAACTGAACCAAAGTGCTGGACTCGTCGAACAAACCATTAGAACAGTAAAACTCAGACTCAGAAAAACCATGGAAGATACAGGAAAACGATGGCAAGAATGCCTGAGCCTGGTAGAAACGTACATGAGAATCATTCCAACAGCACAGGGATGCACACCATTTGAGGCAGTG
Source organism: Stigmatopora nigra (assembly GCF_051989575.1). Taxonomy (NCBI): domain Eukaryota; kingdom Metazoa; phylum Chordata; class Actinopteri; order Syngnathiformes; family Syngnathidae; genus Stigmatopora; species Stigmatopora nigra. Next base: position 637,534 of record NW_027551608.1, read on the forward strand.
AAAGACAGACCCTTCCACTGAACAATGTGGGAAAAAGATCTGGTGGTAGAAGAGAAAAGAGAAACAGAATCCCTCACTAAGTGGTTATGCAAAATGTTCCAAGAAAGAACTGTGATGAATGCAAAATAATCTGCCGACATCTTCTCTGTCTCCCACAGAGGAGGTCCTGTCCCCAGGAGACCTGGTACTCGTCAAGGTGATAAAAAGAAAGTGCTGGTCTTCTCCACGTTGGGACGGACCTCACCGTGTGATTTTGGCCATCATCATCACCGCTCTGTGTTCAACCACATGGGGGGAACGTACCAGAACCTTGGTACACTCCCACTGGAGGAGAATGCCCCACTAGCTTGTTCAGGAAACGATCAGGTGCCCCCAGATCTGCATCCCATCAAACAAGACACCAATCGTCGTTCAAGTCCCTTTGCTCAGCCTACAGCTTACTCACTTGGGATTACACAGGACTGACTCCAGTTATTTTTATTGGTACCTACAAGCTCCCAGAGTCTGAGTGGTCTGGCCAGACACCTTGGACCAGGTCCTCCTCCATACAGGCTACAAAACCATCACATGGCCCCTTTCCAAAGAAGCTACCACCATGACCGCTAACTTCACCAAGTTAGCCACCACCATCAAAGATGGTAAACATATGCTAGACCTTACGACCAATATCCAACAAAAAGGCTGCATCAACCTATGCCTCCGACCGGACCGACCAGGAAAAGGCCTCCTCTTTACTATCACCATCCGCACTACTAGTCCAGCCATGGTCCCCAAAGTGATTGGTGTGAACCCCTTCGTACAACCATCCGCCACACGCCTACTCAAAATCCGTCCGGCAGGAACACCTAAGCCTGAGTAGATACACCTTATTCTCGCCCATGTCCAAACACAGGAAGAAAACGACTACAACCTGATGATGAGGAACAGTTGGTACAGATACACCGCACTCACAGCCCGCGCCACAACCAATGAGTTGTTATGTCTGTTCCCTCATGCCTACTGCCGTAGCCCAACCACAGCTATGGTCCAACCGACAGAGCGAAGAACTCGCCAACCTCACCTACAACTGTATCCTGGGTAATCTGAGAGAATCCTTCCAGCAAAGCTCGACCGCCTACATACCATGGTCGCAGTACCATTAGCAGCTACAGTCAATACCGCAACGTATGTCCAGTGCAACAACCGAACAGACTGTTATCCATCCTGTTTCAACTTCAGCGGACCGGATCCGAAGACCCCTTTGGACCAAGTTCACGTCACCAGGTGCGCCGAGATCAGACACATTCCTTCCCAATCATGGACAGTACTGGACCAAATATGGTGGCTCTGCGAATGGCAAGTGTATATGATCATCCCCACCAATACAACTGGGCTCTTTGTCCCTACATCTGCATCCGACCACACGTACATTCTAACAGCAGACTCGATTCCAACTGTCGACGCCAACCCACATCTACCCACCAGGCGTCAACGACGGAGCTTTGATTTCTTCCCCCATTATTCAGTTTGGGGCTCGGATGTCCCCCTCTAATACAAACACTGGTCAGTCTCCTCCAAAATCATGATGGCGGTATTCCCCAGGGTAGGAACAGCGAAGAACACCCTACGTCTGGAAACCATTGACTACAGATTCCAGGCCCGACACTAATCAATTACTTCTTGCCCTGCAAATGACTGAAACGTATCTGTCCAAAGTCTTAGGGACAACTGTCAGTTTTGCCTGTATTTAAGACACACTCACTGGTCATTCGACTAGAGTTGCAGTAACATCGCAGTGAACAGGACCCCACTGTAGGAACTCTCACTGTCCACTTTGCAGTCTGGTAATACATATTTTCTATTTAAATTTATCTCACTCTTTCTTAGCCTGCTCCTGAAGTTGTATTTTCAGACCTAACAAACATTTCAGTTTTTTTGCCCTAATGTGCGTTTCATGCACTGAAAATCACGTTTTGACCAAGTATCATAGTTTTCACTATAACTTAACCTAACCCTAACCCTAACCCTAACCCTAACTTCCATCACTTAGAATGATATCAAATGAAAAATCTACTTAATTTGGAAGATTATACACTATATATACAGTAACTATGTGTCACTGACAGTTTGTTTCGCAGCGGGGGAACATTTCAGTTTTTATTGCCTTAATGTGCAATTCATGCGCTGAAAATCACGTTTTGGCCAAGTATCATAGTTTTCACTATAACTTAATTTCTAGAACTTAGAATGATGCAAAATGAAAAACTTACTTGAATTGGACAATTATACACTATATACACAGTAACTATGTGCCTCTGACAGTTTGTTTCGCAGCAGGGGAAAATTTCAGTTTTTATTGCCTTAACGTGCGTTTCATGCGCTGAAAATCACGTTTTGGCCAAGTATCATAATTTTCTCTATAACTTAATTTCTAGCACTTAGAATGATGCTAAATGCAATACTTACTTGAATTGGATGATTTTACACTATAGACACAGTAACTATGTGCCTCTGACAGTTTGCTTCGCAGCAGGGGAACATTTCAGATTTTATTGCCTTAACGTGCGTTTCATGCGCTGAAAATCATCTTTTGGCCGAGTATGATAGTTTTCATTATAACTTAATTTCTATCACTTAGAATGATGCTAAATGAAAAACTTGCTTGTGTGACAGGGTGAAGTGTGACAGGGTGAAGTAGTTGATGTTATACATGAGTGCAGGTGTTAAGTTAAAAAGGGACTCATGCCGCTAGCATGCGTTAAACACGGGGCGATGACGTAATGATTAACCAATGGTCATAGACCTTGGTAGAGTATAATAACGGGCTATTCAGACATTTCTCTAAGTTGGTTTGAAATACAACGAAGGACCTGTCTGATTATTTCACCCGTCTTTTAAAGGTATGTTGCTTTGTTTCGAATAACGATTGAGTGTGAGATGTACAAGAGGCAATAGTAGCATGTGAGAAAGAACGTAATGCTTAGTGATGCTTGTTAACTTTTTTTATGTGTGCGCGTAAATGTGCGAGTCTCGGGTATGGTTTACAGCAAGCTACCTTCGGCCGCTGGTTATTTACTTTTTCATGTGTGCGAGTCTCGGGTATTGTTTAAAGCGAGCTACCTTCGACCGCTGGTTGTTTACTTTTTTTATGTGTGTGCGTGAATGCGCGAGTCTCGGGTGCATTGTCTACAGCAGGCTACTTTCGGCCGCCGTTGTAAGGGTAGCATAATAGTTATGCAGTATATGACGGCCGGAACAAAAGGTAACAAGTTTCAATACTCATAAGTTATACTCGTTTATGCAGCAAGTACATTGCTTTGGATTATAACGGGTTGTTAATATGTTACTATGTATATATTTGAGTGTTATTGTATATTATGTTTTGTGTGAATTGCTTTGATATAACTAAAAGTTGGTTGGAAATACAACAAAGGACCTGTCTGATTATTTCACCCGTCTTTTAAAGGCGAAATACCGCCACCCCGTGGAAAATCGCGGGTACAACATTTTTGGAGGCACCGCTGGGGTTGCTGCTTGGATGACCAGTATTCACAACCTGAGTACTGAATGCTGAGCCAGCAAAACCTAAACCACAACCAGGATCAAGACAGTGAGAAGAGGTGTTGCTGTTAAAAGGAACGTGAAGTTGGCAGAGTACTCGTCGTCTGAGGCCAGTAGAGATCATCAGAGAGACGGTAAAAACGTGCCAGTTCAGTGTTCACTTTTGCATCATAAACCAAACTCCTACTGTGTTGAGAAAATGGAAATGGAACGGGAGCAGTTACGCATAGAGGTAGAAGAAATGTTGCACAAGCTAACAGTTAATGACCTGTTAGAAATATGTGATTTCCTTAACATAGGGAGTCCGAAACGCATATCAGAATTCAGATTGGGTAGTCACATTAATGAACACCTGGAAAGGAGCGAACTCAAAGACGAGGACCAAGGTATGTCTGAGTTGTTAAAATTAAAAGAGGGGATAAGGATGTTGTATGAAGACAGAAGACTGGGGTGGCAGAGACTTTTTGGGGCAAAGCAGGCAATAAATAGTGAACACTTGGCCTCTCTTGAGCGTGAAAAAATTCTCAAGAGGGACCTTGAAGCCATGAAACAAGAACAAGCTAGGCATAATGAAGAGAGCGATAAGCAAAGAAGAGATTTGTTGGAGCAGCTCTCTGCGAGAAATGAAGCTATAGAAATTTACAAAGCTGAGAGAGAAAATCTGCGGTGCGAAAATGCAGAGTTGAAAAACCAGCTTGACAAAACAGTTGGCTGTTTAGCAAAGGCAGCAACAGATGTGGAGGCAAAAGAATTGAAACTTTTATCTTATGAAGAGGAAATAGCCCAACAGAAAAAACTCTTGGCGATAGAAAACTTGCATACTGATGGAATCGTTCAATCTAAAGATCACATCATCAAAAAACTGGAAGAGGACATATCGCAACAGAGAGAAGCCTTTCAGAAAAAGATTGACCATCTTGAACTTCAGTTTGAACAAGCTGAGCAGCAGAAAACTGATGAGATTAGCGTACTGCAAGAAGAGAAAATGGCTCTGGAGAAACAGGTGGACATGTTTGTTGTGGGGAAGGAGAAACTTTTTCAGACCAAGCAAGCAACAGAAAGAGAGATTATGGCATCTCTCCAGAGGGAGGAAGTACTGAAAGAGGAGCTTGAATTATTGAAGCTGCAAAAAGTTACATTCTTGAAAGAAAGGGAACAAGAACAGGCGAATGAGAGGTTAAAGATAGGATCAACTAGAGCTTTGACCCAATATGGTAGAGATACTGACAAGTCTCCCCTTGATTGTCAAAAATCTAGTGAATCAATTCCTACTCAACAGACAAAGACGAGTAGATTCCCAAAGGTCAAACCAAAACCAGAACCGACGGAGATACAGAAATCGAATTGGAAGGAGCCTTCGAATAAACTTGTGCATGTTTACAACTGTACCCGTTGTGATGTGACAGGTTATTCACCATTTTATCTACTGTTCGGGAGTTCTGTGCTACAACCAGGAGAGCGCATCCTGATGGAAAATCTGACACCAAGAGGAGGACCTGGGAAACTCTGTGACTTCTGGGAAAATACAGTTCACACAGTGGTGAAGCAAATGGGATCTGGCCTACTAATTTATGAAGTTAGGCCAGGAAGAGGTAAAGATCGTTCCAGAATTCTGTACAGAAATCTACTAATGTCTTGTGAACATTTGCCCGTTGAGATATCACCAGAAGAAGGGAAAATCGGCACGAGGACGCCGAGAAAGAAACAGCAGCCGGCATCTCATCAGGAGTCAGACGAAGAAAGCGATGACGAAGATGACTTCCACTATGAGCTACGCCAGCTAAATGAGAGAGGTACCCAAGAGATGGAGCCGGAGCACAGGCCACTGCCTGTGGACCAGACACACGAAGTGAGGGGCCCTGCTTCCGGACCAGTACAAGTAGAAGAGGACCATCAGCTGGAGGACCTGCTGGTGAGGGAGCAAACCCTCCTCTTGAAGGTCCTAGTGATGAGCAGTTCTCAGAGACTTCCCCGCCAACCGCCGTGACGGAACCTGAGGCGCTGACTGATGAACGGCCGAGAAGGGAGAGACACCCACCAAGACGTACGACCTATGACCATCTTGGAATCCCCTCCTGTTATAGTACACAGTCACCGCAGGAGCGGCTAACTGTTTACCCTGCACCAGGAGTGGGCCCTTGGTTAGTACACCTGCATCCATATTACCTGCAGCCACCTTTTTTGTTTGGACTCCAACAAGCTTGAACATACAAGGACGACGGTCATGATGCGGTCATGGACTGTCATGGACTGTCATGGACTGTTATGGACTGTTATGGACTGTGATTACTGTGCCATCCAGTAAAACGTGGACCGTACGAGTTGTGGATTATATTTGAACTGTGGCCCGTTATGAGCATCGGCTCACCAAAGTGGAAATGTTTGGGAGCATATTAATGTCGGGACGACATTTGTTTTTGTGGGGGAGAGTGTGACAGGGTGAAGTAGTTGATGTTATACATGAGTGCAGGTGTTAAGTTAAAAAGGGACTCATGCCGCTAGCATGCGTTAAACACGGGGCGATGACGTAATGATTAACCAATGGTCATAGACCTTGGTAGAGTATAATAACGGGCTATTCAGACATTTCTCTAAGTTGGTTTGAAATACAACGAAGGACCTGTCTGATTATTTCACCCGTCTTTTAAAGGTATGTTGCTTTGTTTCGAATAACGATTGAGTGTGAGATGTGCAAGAGGCAATAGTAGCATGTGAGAAAGAACGTAATGCTTAGTGATGCTTGTTAACTTTTTTTATGTGTGCGCGTAAATGTGCGAGTCTCGGGTATGGTTTACAGCAAGCTACCTTCGGCCGCTGGTTATTTACTTTTTCATGTGTGCGAGTCTCGGGTATTGTTTAAAGCGAGCTACCTTCGACCGCTGGTTGTTTACTTTTTTTATGTGTGTGCGTGAATGCGCGAGTCTCGGGTGCATTGTCTACAGCAGGCTACTTTCGGCCGCCGTTGTAAGGGTAGCATAATAGTTATGCAGTATATGACGGCCGGAACAAAAGGTAACAAGTTTCAATACTCATAAGTTATACTCGTTTATGCAGCAAGTACATTGCTTTGGATTATAACAGGTTGTTAATATGTTACTATGTATATATTTGAGTGTTATTGTATATTATGTTTTGTGTGAATTGCTTTGATATAACTAAAAGTTGGTTGGAAATACAACAAAGGACCTGTCTGATTATTTCACCCGTCTTTTAAAGGCGAAATACCGCCACCCCGTGGAAAATCGCGGGTACAACACTTGAATTGGACGATAATACACTATATACACAGTAACTATATGTCTCTGACAGTTTGTTTCGCAGCAGGGGAACATTTCAGTTTTCATTGCCTTAACGTGCGTTTCATGCGCTGAAAATCACGTTTTGGCCAAGTATCATAATTTTCACTATAACTTAATTTCTATCACTTAGAATGATGCTAAATGCAAAACTTACTTGAATTGGACTATTTTACACTATATACACAGTAACTATGTGTCTCTAACAGTTTGTTTCGCAGCAGGGGAACATTTCAGTTTTTATTGCCTTAACGTGCGTTTCATGCGCTGAAAATCATGTTTTGGCCCTGTATGATAGTTTTCACTATAACTTAATTTCTATCACTTAGAATGATGCTAAATGAATGTTAGGTTCATTAATAATTACCTTCGTCCGTAATTATCAATAACTGCAGGCAGACATCTTATTCAATTATTGACATTTAATTAAATAGAAATGGAAAACAATGGGTAAAAGCCTCCGAAGGGGAGAGCCAGCAAGTGTCACCTTACAACTTCCGAACGTCTCCTCGAATAGACGTTTTCGTACGCCTCTTATTGCCATGAATCAAAACAATTTACAGAGTTGTTGATCATTCCATCACGTATGAGTAAAAACAACATCTGGGACTACAATAACAATCAAAGTATTTTACCAATAACAAAAACAGGAGACTAGACCTAACAACATTTAGATTAGAGTAATTATACAACTTCCTTGACCTAAGAATCATATAATATAATCATAATCATATAATGGTTACATACAGAAAAACCCGAAGTGCACGGTTACATAACGATAACAGCATTCTTGTTATTGGCCGAATAGCCCTGGCCTCGTCACCAAGGGCCCACCAAATCTCAAGGACCCAGATTGGGTGGATTGTTTGTATAACCATCCTGGAACAGGCCGTCCAGGTTAAAGATGACTTGGCAATACTCGTGACCTCGCAACACTTTGAAAATAGAAAGAGAATGATTTAACAAAGAAATGAATTAATACAAATATATTTATAATAGTAATACAGAATAAACCCAACAATGAAAAACTTACTTGAATTGGACGATAATACACTATATACACAGTAACTATATGTCTGTGTCAGTTTGTTTCGCAGCAGGAGAACATTTCAGTTTTTATTGCCTTAACGTGCGTTTCATGCGCTGAAAATCACGTTTTAGCCAAGTATCATAATTTTCACTATAACTTAATTTCTATCAATTAGAATGATGCCAAATGAAAAACTTACTTGAATTGGACAATTATACACTATATACACAGTAACTATGTGTCTCTGACAGTTTGTTTCGCAGCAGGGGAACATTTCAGTTTTTATTGCCTTAATGTGCTTTTCATGCGCTGAAAATCATGTTTTGGCCAAGTATCATAGTTTTCATTATAACTTAATATCTAGCCATTAGAATGATGCCAAATGAAAAACTTATTGAATTATAAAATTTGATGATATTACACTATGTATAGAGAGACATTTGTGTCTCTGACAGTTTTACACAGTTTTACAAGTTATGACTCCAGACTCTTAATTTACAATTCTGCCTTTATGGATACATTGCATCACCACCCCCTGAATGGATCACTTACCTCATTCAGCATGTAGGTGTCAGATCACCTTGTACCTAATGTCTATTCATATTACCTCACCCGAAGTTATTACACAGAAGGGATTGTGTTGTGTTACCCCAAGTTTAGAGTCCCAACGGATGTGGGAAACTTACAGCGTCTGTCTGCCAGAGAGCAGCAGCTGGAACCGATTGTGACCAGGGTGGCATGGGTCCCTGATCATGTCCCTGGCTCTGCTGAGGTAACGAGGGCTGGCAATGTCTTCCAGTGAGGGCAGAGTAGCCGACGTTCTTCTGCGTAGTGGTGATACCTTTCTAAATAGCCTTTTTGTCTGCTGCCGTTCTTCCCGCGTACCACCAAATGTGCTTTTTATGTGCTGATAAGCACGTTTTGGTCGAATATGAAAGTTTTCAAGTGTGCACTTGACCCTAGATGACCTGGAGAGTGACAGTTACTCCTGAAGTTGAACCTCTTTTCATCGCACAATACAAGGAAAAAATTGCAAACCCTGTTAGCCAGCCTTTCTTATATTTCTCGAGGCGAACAAACAATTGCAAGGCCAACTAGTTAGTCTTTCTTACATTCCACCATCTTTTAATTCAATTGTAAAACCAGTTTGGCTAGTCTACCTTGCATTCTACGATCTTAAAAAACAAAGTTAAACCAGTATGACCACATGGTGCGACAAGAATAAACAATTATTAAGCCAGTTAGCCAGTCCATCCCACAATTCCCTCCTTTTGTGTCTGTGAAAATATCGAAATATTGAAGTGGCTGTTTCCATGAGCCAGAGAAGAACCAGTCAAGCCATCCTCGTTGTGGAACCGGATCTCCGGTCACAGCTCTCTGCATGTTCCTAATAGCCTGCAGGGCATCATGGACCGAGCAGGACATGCCGGCAGGGATGAAGGGGCAGCACGAGTCTCCCACCATGAAACACACACAGCCCCGCTGGGTGGCCACTCCGTCAAGAGCAGGGCAGCCCTGGAAAATCACTTGGGCCATAGCGGCTACCCAGCCTGACTGATGCGCCGACACAGGCCCGGAACCTGCCTTCAATGGTCTTCAAATGCAGGGCGTTCCTTGCCGCTCCCACTCAAGGGAACTGAGCCATTAGGATTTTGGATGAGACTGACCAGTATTTGTGTTTGAGGGACACATCCGAGCCACACACTGGATCATGGTCGTGAGCTCCGTCAATAATGTGCCCAAATGGAGGTCATTGATTCGGGAATAACAGAACTTTGAAGATCCCAAGATGATTATTTTTATACATAATAATCAAAAATACATCCCCATCGTCAATGGATACAATTTTTCGGGTAAATTCACCAACCAGAACAGACTGGGCCTGGTTCTAATACAACCACTATTTTAATCGCAGAATGCCTGTTTTGGACACTGTTTATGGTGGGAAAATAGCTCCAGAACCATCCTGGATCATTATTTTTACACAGAATAGTGAAAATACATCCATCTACACATTCAACACTAATTATGGGTAGAAGCACCAACCGACAGAACGAAGAACTCGCCAACCTCACCTACAACTGTATCCTGGGTAATCTGAGAGAATCCTTCCAGCAAAGCTCGACCGCCTACCATGCCATGGTCGCAGTACCATTAGCAGCTACAGTCAATACCGCAACGTATGTCCAGTGCAACAACCGAACAGACTGTTATCCATCCTGTTTCAACTTCAGCGGACCGGATCCGAAGACCCCTTTGGACCAAGTTCACGTCACCAGGTGCGCCGAGATCAGACACATTCCTTCCCAATCATGGACAGTACTGGACCAAATATGGTGGCTCTGCGAATGGCAAGTGTATATGATCATCCCCACCAATACAACTGGGCTCTGTGTCCCTACATCTGCATCCGACCACACGTACGTTCTAACAGCAGACTCGATTCCAACTGTCGACGCCAACCCACATCTACCCACCAGGCGTCAACGACGGAGCTTTGATTTCTTCCCCCATGATTCAGTTTGGGGCTCGGATGTACCCCTCTAATACAAACACTGGTCAGTCTCCTCCAAAATCATGATGGCGGTGTTCCCCAGGGTAGGAACAGCGAAGAACACCCTACGTCTGGAAACCATTGACTACAGATTCCAGGCCCGACACTAATCAATTACTTGTTGCCCTGCAAATGACTGAAACGTATCTGTCCAAAGTCTTAGGGACAACTGTCAGTTTTGCCTGTATTTAAGACACACTCACTGGTCATTCGACTAGAGTTGCAGTAACATCGCAGTGAACAGGAGCCCACTGTAGGAACTCTCACTGTCCACTTTGCAGTCTGGTAATACTTATTTTCTATTTACATTTATCTCACTCTTTCTTAGCCTGCTCCTGAAGTTGTATTTTCAGACCTAACAAACATTTCAGTTTTTTTGCCCTAATGTGCGTTTCATCCGCTGAAAATCATGTTTTGGCCAAGTATCATAGTTTTCACTATAACTTAACCTAACCCTAACCCTAACCCTAACTTCCATCACTTAGAATGATATCAAATGAAAAACCTACTTAATTTGGATGATTATACACTATATACACAGTAACTATGTGTCACTGACAGTTTGTTTCGAAGCGGGGGAACATTTCAGTTTTTATTGCCTTAATGTGCATTTCATGCGCTGAAAATCACGTTTTGGCCATGTATCATAGTTTTCACTATAACTTAATTTCTATCACTTAGAATGATGCCAAATGCAAAACTTACTTGAATTGGACAATTATACACTATATACACAGTAACTATGTGCCTCTGACAGTTTGTTTCGCAGCAGGGGAACATTTCAGTTTTAATGCCTTAACGTGCGTTTCATGCGCTGAAAATCACGTTTTGGCCAAGTATCATAATTTTCACTATAACTTAATTTCTATCACTTAGAATGATGCTAAATGCAAAACTTACTTGAATTGGACGATTTTACACTATATACACAGTAACTATGTGCCTCTGACAGTTTGTTTCGCAGCAGGGGAACATTTCAGTTTTAATGCCTTAACGTGCGTTTCATGCGCTGAAAATCACGTTTTGGCCAAGTATCATAGTTTTCACTATAACTTAATTTCTATCACTTAGAATGATGCTAAATGAAAAACTTACTTGAATTGGACGATAATACACTATACACACAGTAACTATATGTCTCTGACAGTTTGTTTCGCAGCAGGGGAACATTTCAGTTTTTATTGCCTTAACGTGCGTTTCATGCGCTGAAAATCACGTTTTGGCCATGTATCATAATTTTCACTATAACTTAATTTATATCACTTAGAATGATGCCAAATGAAAAACTTACTTGAATTGGACAATTATACACTATATACACAGTAACTATGTGTCTCTGACAGTTTGTTTCGCAGCAGGGGAACATTTCAGTTTTTATTGGCTTAACGTGCGTTTCATGCGCTGAAAATCACGTTTTGGCCAAGTATCATAGTTTTCATTATAACTTAATATCTAGCCATTAGAATGATGCCAAATGAAAAACTTATTAAATTATAAAATTTGATGATATTACACTATGTATAGAGAGACATTTGTGTCTCTGACAGTTTTACACAGTTTTACAAGTTATGACTCCAGACTCTTAATTTACAATTCTGCCTTTATGGATACATTGCATCACCACCCCCTGAGTGGATCACTTACCTCTCACTGTCTTTCACTTACCTTCATTCAGCATGTAGGTGTCAGATCACCTTGTACCTAATGTCTATTCATATTACCTCACCCGAAGTTATTACACAGAAGGGATTGTGTTGTGTTACCCCAAGTTCAGAGTCCCAACGGATGTGGGAAACTTACAGCGTCTGTCTGCCAGAGAGCAGCAGCTGGAACCGATTGTGACCAGGGTGGCATAGGTCCCTGATCATGTCCCTGGCTCTGCTGAGGTAACGAGGGCTGGCAATGTCTTCCAGTGAGGGCAGAGTAGCCGACGTTCTTCTGCGTAGTGGTGATACCTTTCTAAATAGCCTTTTTGTCTGCTGCCGTTCTTCCCGCGTACCACCAAATGTGCTTTTTATGTGCTGATAAGCACGTTTTGGTCGAATATGAAAGTTTTCAAGTGTGCACTTGACCCTAGATGACCTGGAGAGTGACAGTTACTCCTGAAGTTGAACCTCTTTTCATCGCACAATACATGGAAAAAATTGCAAACCCTGTTAGCCAGCCTTTCTTATATTTCTCGAGGCGAACAAACAATTGCAAGGCCAACTAGTTAGCCTTTCTTACATTCCACGATCTTTTAATTCAATTGTAAAGCCAGTTTGGCTAGTCTACCTTGCATTCTACGATCTTAAAAAACAAAGTTAAACCAGTATGACCACATGGTGCGACAAGAATAAACAATTATTAAGCCAGTTAGCCAGTCCATCCCACAATTTCCTCCTTTTGTGTCTGTGAAAATATCGAAATATTGAAGTGGCTGTTTCCATGAGCCAGAGAAGAACCAGTCAAGCCATCCTCGTTGTGGACCCGGATCTCCGGTCACAGCTCTCTGCATGTTCCTAATAGCCTGCAGGGCATCATGGACCGAGCAGGACATGCCGGCAGGGATGAAGGGGCAGCACGAGTCTCCCACCATGAAACACACACAGCCCCGCTGGGTGGCCACTCCGTCAAGAGCAGGGCAGCCCTGGAAAATCACTTGGGCCATAGCGGCTACCCAGCCTGACTGATGCGCCGACACAGGCCCGGAACCTGCCTTCAATGGTCTTCAAATGCAGGGCGTTCCTTGCCGCTCCCACTCAAGGGAACTGAGCCATTAGGATTTTGGATGAGACTGACCAGTATTTGTGTTTGAGGGACACATCCGAGCCACACACTGGATCATGGTCGGAATAACAGAACTTCTGAAGATCCCAAGATGATTATTTTTATACATAATAATCAAAAATACATCCCCATCGTCAATGGATACAATTTTTCGGGTAAATTCACCAACCAGAACAGACTGGGCCTGGTTCTAATACAACCACTATTTTAATCGCAGAATGCCTGTTTTGGACACTGTTTATGGTGGGAAAATAGCTCCAGAACCATCCTGGATCATTATTTTTACACAGAATAGTGAAAATACATCCATCTACACATTCAACACTAATTATGGGTAGAAGCACCAACCAGAACCGACTGGGTCTGGTTCTAATACGACCTCTTTTTTAATCGCAAAATGCCTGTTTTGGACAATGTTTATGGTGGGAAACATTATTTTTATAGAAAATAGTGAAACTACATCCACCCACTCAATCAACACAAATTCTGGGTAAATACACCAACCAGAACCGATTGGGCCTTGTTCTAATACAACCACTATTTTTATCGCAAAATGTTTTGGACACTATTGACGGTGTGAAATATTCCCAGAACATCCCTGCATCTTTAATTTTACACATAATAGTGAAAATGCATCCATCCACACAATTGACACTAAATCTGGGTAAAAGCGGCAACCAGAACCGACTGGGCCCGGTTCTAATTCAACCACCGTGCAAAATAAAGATCCATTGGAGGTTTTGGATTCTTGTGTAAAAAAAGCCCCAAAACATCCCTACATGATTATTTTTAAACAGAATAGTAAAATATACATCCCCATCCTCTTTGGACACAAGTTTCGGATATAAACAGCAACCAGAACCGAGACTAACCAGTTATAATGCAACTATCCATCGTTCCTGCCTGCCTAAAATCTGCCACCATCATTCCTGTCCCCAAAAAGGCCAACCATCTGCAGCTTGAACGATTACAGGTCTGTTGCTCTCACGCCTGTGATCATGAAGTGCTTTGAAAAGTTGGTGGCCCGACACATCAGAAGGACAATCCCCCCCTCAGTTGACCCTCACCAGTTTGCTTATAGAGAAAACAGGTCCACTGAGGATGCTATCGCTGTGGCTCTTCACACAGCACTGAGCCACCTGGAGCACCGGGGGAACTATGTGACGATGCTTTTCATAGACTATAGCTCAGCCTTTAACACCATCAAGCCGGACATCCTGAAGGACAAACTCTACAACCTTGGACTATCCTCTTCAATCTGCTGCTGGGTAAAGAACTTCTTGACTGGTCGACCACAAACTGTCAGAATGGGTCCACACCTCTCTTCCGCCATTACACTGAACACTGGCTCACCACAAGGCTGTGTACTGAGTCCTGTCCTGTACTCCTTGTACACATACGACTGCACACCAGCCCACCAGTCAAACTCTATCATCAAATTCGCCGATGACACCACTGTGATCGGACTCATCTCAGGCGGGGATGAGTCAGCTTACAGAGACGAGGTCGACAAACTGTCTTCTTGGTGCTCGGCGAACAATCTTACACTAAATACCGCAAAGACTAAAGAAATAATCCTGGACTTTCGCAAGCGCAGCACAGACCTGGCCCCACTCCTCATTAACGGAGTATGTGTAGACAGGGTCCAATCCTTCAAATTTCTGGGAGTCCACGTCACGGATAGGCTCTCCTGGTCCACAAACACCACAGTGTTAGTAAAGAAGGCCCAGAAACGACTCCACTTTCTCAGGGTACTGAGAAGGGACAAATTGGACACCAAGCTTCTGGCAACCTTCTACAGAGCCACTGTGGAGAGCATCCTGACTTACGGCATTACAGTGTGGTATACCGGAAGCACGGCAGCAGACAAAAAAGCCATACAGAGGGTGATAAACACTGCCCAGAAGATCGTCGGCTGCTCACATTGCCAACCCCCGATACCTTAGAAGAGCCGGGTCCATTGTTGGAGACCCAAGCCACCCTGGACACGGCCTGTTCCAGTTGCTTCCATCTGGCAGACGCTACAGGTCCTACAAAGCACGGACAAACAGGCTCAAGGACAGCTTTTTCCCAACAGCCATCAGGTCTCTGAACCTGCAGCAACACGTGACGTGACGACTACACATATCCCTACTATGAAATTAAGTCAAGTCGAAATGAAGTAACAGGAAGGTCGTTTGGCGCAGATCTGCCTTCCAAAGGCTGACTGAGGGAGGGTAAGTATAAAGACTGAGAGGTAAGTGATCCACCTTATTCTTGTTGGCATCGGTGAGGCATCTTGCAGTCGCCGCAAAATGGCGCTCAAGGCGGAGAGCTAACAAGTATGAATATGTCATAAATAAATGTCATAAATGTGTCTGGCCTGGAAAGACGAACTTGTGGTGAAGCACTATACAATTTCGTCATACGCTGCTGAGGGTATGATGACTACTAAGCTTTTTGTCAAGTCAATGATGACGACAATGCCTATGTCTGATTTTCATTTTTTCATTTTTTCAACTACTATTTTTTATCGCAAAATGCATGTTTTGGAGACTATTTATGGTGGTAAATACCCCTAGAACCATCCTAGATCTTTATTTTTAGACAGAATAGTGAAAATACATCCACCTACACAATCAACACTAACTCTGGGTAAAAGCACCAACCAGAACCGACTGGGCTTGGTTCTACTACAACCACCATGCAAAATAAAGTGCCCAAATGGAGGTCATTTATTCGGGCATAGAAGAACTTCTGAACATCCCTAGATGATCATTTTTATACAGAATAGTCAAAAATACAACCCCATTCCTATTGGACACACGTTAAGGGGGTATACACAAACCAGAACCGACTGGGCCTGGTTCTAATACAACCACTATTTTTGTCGCAAAATGCATGTTTTTGACACTATTTCTGGTGGGAAATAGTCTCAGAACATCCCTGGATCTTTATTCTTACAGAGAATAGTGAAAATACATCAAACCCACACAATCGACACTAATTGTGGGTAAAGCACCAACCAGAACCGACTGGGCCTGGTTCTAAACAACCACTTGTAAATAAAGTGCCCAAATTGAGGTCATTGATTAGGGCATAACAGAACTTCTGAACATCCCTAGAATATTATTTTTATAAAGAATAATAAAAAATACATCCCCATAATCATTGGACACAATTTCTGGGTAAAAACACGAACCAGAACCGACTGGGCGTGGTTCTAATACAACCACTACTTTAACCGCAAAATGCCTGTTTTGGACACTGTTTGTGGTGGGAAATAGCTCCAGAATCATCCTGGATCATTATTGTTATACAAAATAGTGAAAATACATCCACTCACACAATAAACACAAATTCTGGGTAAAAGCACCAACCAAAACCGACTGGGCCTGTTTCTAAACCACCACTTGTAAATAAAGTGACCAAATGAAAGTAATTCATTCGGGCATAAACGAACTTCTGAACATCGCTAGATGATTACTTCTATACAGAATAGTCAAGTATACATCCCCATCATAATTGGACACAAGTTTCGTATACAAACACCCACCAGAACCGACTGGACCCTGTTATAATGCAGCCACTATTTTGTATCGCAAAATGCATGTTTTGGACACTATTTATGGAGGGAAATAGCCCCGGAACTGTCCTGGATCTTTATTTTTAGACAGAATAGTGAAAATACATCTACCCACACAATGGATACTATATCTGGGTAAAAGCACCAACCAGAACCGACTGGGCCTGGTTCTTAAAAACCACCACTTGTAAATAAAGTGCCCAAATTGAGATCATTGATTCGGGCGTAACAAAACTTCTGAACATCCCTAGATGATTATTTTTATACAGAATAATCAAAAATACATCCTTATAATCATTGGACACAATTTCAGGGTAAAAACACCAACCAGAATCGCCTGGGCCTGGTTCTAATACAACCACTATTTTAATCGCAAAATGCCTGTTTTGGACACTTTTTATGGTGGGAAATAGCTCCAGAATCACCTAGAATGATGCTAATGAAAGACTTACATGGATAGGACGATTTTACACTATATACACAGGAACTATGTGTCTCTGACAGTGCGTTGGCAGCAGGGGAACGTTTCAGTTTTTATTGCCTTAATGTGCTTTTCATGGCCTGATAATCACGTTTTGGCCAAGTATGATAGTTTTCATTGTAACTTAATTTCTATCACTTTGAACGATGCCAAATAAAAAACTTACTTGAATTGGACGATTTTACACTATATACACAGTAACTGTGTCTCTGACAGTTTGTTTGGCAGCAGGGGAACTTTTCAGTTTTTATTGCCTTAATGTACTTTTCATACCCTGAAAATCACGTTTTGGCCAAGTATGATTGTTTTCATTATAACTTAATTTCTAGCTTGAGAATGATGCCAAATGGATAACTTACTTGAATTGGACGATTTTTCACTTTATACACAGTAACAATGTGTCTCTGACAGTTTGTTTGGCAGCAGGGGAACATGTGAGATTAGACAAAGTATCTTTGCAAATGCTTGTTCATATTGTATAAGTTTTTGTGAGTATAACAGCATCATAGTCATCCTTATGGCTGACATGTCAGCATAAACACCCAACTGTCTGACTGAATAAACAATCCTAGTCTTGTGATTGGGGTGACATGTCAGCACAAATATTCAACTGTCTGACACTGATCAATTACTTTTTGCCCTGCAAATGACTGAAATGTATCTGTCCAAAGTCCTAGTGACAACTGTCAGTTTTTCCTGTATTTAAGACACACACACTGGTCATTCGAGTGTTTCAGGAACATCGCGTTGAACAGGACCCTACTGTAGGAACTCTCACTGTCCACTTTGCAGTCTGGTAATAAACAAATTGGTCCGGGACCAATGAAAGTAGAACAAGAATTAGCAAAGGCATTATAGTCTTGGTCTGTTAATAGAGTCAGGGACTTAACTAAGACAAAGTCAGGGACTTTTGGTCTTTGTGTGTTCAGAGATATTGGGTTAATCACAAAGTGGAGATCAATTTCGGGTAATTTAGAATATAATTGTTGTTTAAACTATTAAGTAAGTGATTAATATGGGTCAGAAAGCAACAAAAGGGATGGGTTTTCTTGTCAGACTGCAAAATGAAAATCGGAGAGTTACCGGGACGAGATATCATGGTCCAGCTTGGGCTAAGCCTAGTGGCCACCCAAAATGGCCTCCGACCCAGGGACTTACAGACCAAAAATATCTTCCACACCACCACATCTAACAGCTTCTTCTCTCTCGACATTGTCGGGAATGATTCTGCCAAGGTAGCTGAAAGTCTAAGAGAACAGTCTGAAGATATCTGCCCAGCAGCCCCAGGACAGGAACAACAAACATGGCCATTAAATGTCACCCTGAAGTTCATGGGAGACCGGACGACAAGTGGTTAAACCAATTCTCACAGTTGCCCACTCAACGAATCATAATTAACCACGTATATGCAACTGACCTAATGGACAACCCATTGCCCCCCGGACACATTGCCTATGGGGATGGATCATCATCAAAAACCCTGGATGGAGAAAAACACAACGTATATGCCGTGGTGACTCAAAAAGACAACCTCAAGACAGGACGACTCCCCGGCGACTGGTCTGCACAAGCCGCAGAAATAGTGGCACTGACAGAGGCATGTAGACTATTCCTAGAACAAGACGTGACGGTGGAAAGACACAGCCCAATCCCTGCTGAATTCCTAAGAGAAATGCAAAATCATGCCCCAGAAAAAGAGAAACTGCAATGGGAAACAAAAGGAGCCACTCAACACAAGAACGGACTCTATGAAGTAGAAAACAAGCCATGCGTCCCACAATCATTGTTTGAAGTAATTGCCAAATTGAGCCATGGGAGGAGCCATGTCTCAACAGAAGGGATGATCAGTACAGTACAACAAACAATGCATGTTCCCAGAGGTCTCCAAACTTACTTCAATTATTTTGCAGAAACTGTCTAAACTGCTGTAGACACAACTCTCAAGGCAATGAACAACCCAAGCATGGAACAAGGCAAACAGGAACATATCCCTTCGAGCTTCTGAACATGGATTTCATCAAACTGAACCAAAGTGCTGGACTCGTCGAACAAACCATTAGAACAGTAAAACTCAGACTCAGAAAAACCATGGAAGATACAGGAAAACCATGGCAAGAATGCCTGAGCCTGGTAGAAACGTACATGAGAATCATTCCAACAGCACAGGGATGCACACCATTTGAGGCAGTGAAAGACAGAATCTTCCACTAACAATGTGGGAAAAAGATCTGGTGGTAAAAGAGAAAGGAGAAACAGAATCCCTCAATAAGTGGTTATGCAAAATGTTCCAAGAAAGAACTGTGATGAATGCAAAATAATCTGCCGACATCTTCTCTGTCTCCCACAGATGAGGTCCTGTCCCCAGGAGACCTGGTACTCGTCAAGGTGATAAAAAGAAAGTGCTGGTCTTCTCCACGTTGGGACGGACCTCACCGTGTGATTTTGGCCATCATCATC
The DNA here is from genome assembly GCF_051989575.1 of Stigmatopora nigra. Lineage (NCBI taxonomy): Eukaryota > Metazoa > Chordata > Actinopteri > Syngnathiformes > Syngnathidae > Stigmatopora > Stigmatopora nigra. The sequence continues at coordinate 657,226 of NW_027551608.1, forward strand.
ACCGCTCTGTGTTCAACCACATGGGGGGAACGTACCAGAACCTTGGTACACTCCCACTGGAGGAGTATGCCCCACTAGCTGGTTCAGGAAACGATCAGGGGCCCCCAGATCTGCATCCCATTAACCAAGACACCAATCGTCGTTCAAGTACCTTTGCTCAGCCTACAGCTTACTCACTTGGGATTACACAGGACTGACTCCAGTTATTTTTATTGGTACCTACAAGCTCCCAGAGTCTGAGTGGTCTGGCCAGACACCTTGGACCAGGTCCTCCTCCATACAGGCTACAAAACCATCACATGGCCCCTTTCCAAAGAAGCTACCACCATGACCGCTAACTTCACCAAGTTAGCCACCACCATCAAAGATGGTAAACATATGCTAGACCTTACGACCAATATCCAACAAAAAGGCTGCATCAACCTATGCCTCCGACCGGACCGACCAGGAAAAGGCCCCCTCTTTACTATCACCATCCGCACTACTAGTCCAGCCATGGTCCCCAAAGTGATTGGTGTGAACCCCTTCGTACAACCATCCGCCACACGCCTACTCAAAATCCGTCCGGCAGGAACACCTAAGCCTGAGTAGATACACCTTATTCTCGCCCATGTCCAAACACAGGAAAAAAAAACGACTACAACCCGATGATGAGGAACAGTTGGTACAGATACACCGCACTCACAGCCCGCGCCACAACCAATGAGTTGTTATGTCTGTTCCCTCTTGCCTACTGCCGTAGCCCAACCACAGCTATGGTCCAACCGACAGAACGAAGAACTCGCCAACCTCACCTACAACTGTATCCTGGGTAATCTGAGAGAATCCTTCCAGCAAAGCTCGACCGCCTACATACCATGGTCGCAGTACCATTAGCAGCTACAGTCAATACCGCAACGTATGTCCAGTGCAACAACCAAACAGACTGTTATCCATCCTGTTTCAACTTCAGCGGACCGGATCCGAAGACCCCTTTGGACCAAGTTCACGTCCCCAGGTGCGCCGAGATCAGACACATTCCTTCCCAATCATGGACAGTACTGGACCAAATATGGTGGCTCTGCGAATGGCAAGTGTATATGATCATCCCCACCAATACAACTGGGCTCTGTGTCCCTACATCTGCATCCGACCACACGTACGTTCTAACAGCAGACTGGATTCCAACTGTCGACGCCAACCCACATCTACCCACCAGGCGTCAACGACGGAGCTTTGATTTCTTCCCCCATGATTCAGTTTGGGGCTCGGATGTCCCCCTCTAATACAAACACTGGTCAGTCTCCTCCAAAATCATGATGGCGGTATTCCCCAGGGTAGGAACAGCGAAGAACACCCTACGTCTGGAAACCATTGACTACAGATTCCAGGCCCGACACTAATCAATTACTTGTTGCCCTGCAAATGACTGAAACGTATCTGTCCAAAGTCTTAGGGACAACGGTCAGTTTTGCCTGTATTTAAGACACACTCACTGGTCATTTGACTAGAGTTGCAGTAACATCGCAGTGAACAGGAGCCCACTGTAGGAACTCTCTGTCCACTTTGCAGTCTGGTCATACATATTTTCTATTTAAATTTATCTCACTCTTTCTTAGCCTGCTCCTGAAGTTGTATTTTCAGACCTAACAAACATTTCAGTTTTTTTGCCCTAATGTGCGTTTCATGCGCTGAAAATCATGTTTTGGCCAAGTATCCTAGTTTTCACTATAACTTAACCTAACCTAACCCTAACTTCCATCACTTAGCATGATATCAAATGAAAAACCTACTTAATCTGGACGATTATACACTATATACACAGTAACTATGTGTCACTGACAGTTTGTTTCGCAGCGGGGGAACATTTCAGTTTTTATTGCCTTAACGTGCGTTTCATGTGCTGAAAATCACGTTTTGGCCAAGTATCACAATTTTCACCATAACTTAAATTCTATCACTTAGAATGATGCTAAATGAAAAACTTACTTGAATTGGACGATTTTACACTATGTACACAGTAACTATGTGTCTGTGACAGTTTGTTTCGCAGCAGGGGAACATTTCAGTTTTTATTGCCTTAACGTGCATTTCATGCGCTGAAAATCACGTTTTGGGCTAGTATCATAATTTTCACCAGAACTTAATTTCTATCACTTAGAATGATGCTAAATGAAAAACTTACTTGAATTGGACGATAATACACTATATACACAGTAACTATGTGCCTCTGACAGTTTGTGTCGCAGCAGGGGAACATTTCAGTTTTTATTGCCTTAACGTGCGTTTCATGTGCTGAAAATCACGTTTTGTCCAAGTATCACAATTTTCACTATAACTTAATTTCTATCACTTAGAATGATGCTAAATGAAAAACCTAGTTGAATTGGACGATAATACACTATATACACAGTAACTATGTGTCTCTGACAGTTTGTTTCGCAGCAGGGGAACCTTTCAGTTTTTATTGCCTTAACGTGCGTTTCATGCGCTGAAAATCACGTTTTGGGCTAGTATCATAATTTTCATTATAACTTAATTTCTATCACTTAGAATGATGCTAAATGCAAAACTTACTTGAATTGGACGATTTTACACTATATACACAGTAACTATGTGTCTCTGACAGTTTGTTTCTAAGCAGGGGAACATTTCAGTTTTATTGCCTTAACGTGCGTTTCATGCGCTGAATATCACATTTTGGCCAAGTATCATAGTTTTCACTATAACTTAATTTCTATCACTTAGAATGATGCATAATGAAAAACTAACTTGAATTGGACAATAATACACTATATACACAGTAACTATGTGTCTCTGACAGTTTGTTTCGAAGCAGGGGAACATTTCAGTTTTTATTGCCTTAACGTGCGTTTCATGTGCTGAAAATAACGTTTTGGGCAAGTATCACAATTTTCACTATTACTTAATTTCTATCACTTAGAATGATGCTAAATGCAAAACTTACTTGAATTGGAAGATTTTACACTATAAACACAGTAACTATGTGTCTCTGACAGTTTGTTTCGCAGCCGGGGAATATTTCAGTTTTTATTGCCTTAACGTGCGTTTCATGTGCTGAAAATCACGTTTTGGCCAAGTATCACAATTTTCACTATAACTTAATTTCTATCACTTAGAATGATGCTAAATGTAAAACTTACTTGAATTGGACGATAATACACTATATACACAGTAACTATGTGTCTCTGACAGTTTGTTTGGCAGCAGGGGAACATTTCAGTTTTTATTGCCTGAATGTGCTTTTCATGCGCTGAAAATCATGTTTAGGCCAAGTATCATAGTTTTCATTATAACTTAATATCTAGCCATTAGAATGATGCCAAATTAAAAACTTATTAAATTATAAAATTTGATGATATTACACTATATATAGAGAGACATTTGTGTCTCTGACAGTTTTACAAGTTATGACTCCAGACTCTTAATTTACAATTCTGCCTTTATGGATACATTGCATCACCACCCCCTGAGTGGATCACTTACCTCTCACTGTCTTTCACTTACCTCCATTCAGCATGTAGGTGTCAGATCACCTTGTACCTAGTGTCTATTCATATTACCTCACCCGAAGTTATTACACAGAAGGGATTGTGTTGTGTTACCCCAAGTTTAGAGTCGCTACGGATGTGGGAAACTTACAGCGTCTGTCTGCCAGAGAGCAGCAGCTGGAACCGATTGTGACCAGGGTGGCATGGGTCCCTGATCATGTCCCTGGCTCTGCTGAGGTAACGAGGGCTGGCAATGTCTTCCAGTGAAGGCAGAGTAGCCGACGATCTTCTGCGTAGTGGTGATACCTTTCTAAATAGCCCTTTTTGTCTGCTGCCGTTTTTTCCGCGTACCACCAAATGTGCTTTTTATGTGCTGATAAGCATATTTTGGTCGAATATGAAAGTTTCCAAGTGTGCACTTGACCCTGGATGACCTGGAGAGTGACAGTTACTCCTGAAGTTGAACCTTTTTTTCATCCCACAATTCAAGGAAACAATTGCAAACCCTGTTAGCCAGCCTTTCTTATATTTCGCGAGGCGAACAAACAATTGCAAGGCCAACTAGTTAGTCTTTCTTACATTCCACGATCTTTTAATTCAATTGTAAAACCAGTTTGGCTAGTCTACCTTGCAGTCTACGATCTTATCAAACAAAGGTAAAACCAGTATGACCACATGGTAAGACAAGAATAAACAATTATTAAGCCAGTTAGCCAGTCCATCCCACAATTCCCTCCTTTTGTGTCTGTGAAAATATCGAAATATTGAAATGGCTGTTTCCATGAGCCAGAGAAGAACCAGTCAAGCCATCCACGTTGTGAAACCGAATCTCCGGTCACAGCTCTCTGCATGTTCCTAATAGCCTGCAGGGCATCATGGACCGAGCAGGACATGCCGGCAGGGATGAAGGGGCAGCAGGAGTCTCCCACCATGGCACACACACAGCCCCGCTGGGTGGCCACTCCGTCAAGAGCAGGGCAGCCCTGGAAAATCACCTGGGCCATGGCGGCTACCCAGCCTGACTGATGCGCCGACACAGGCCCGGAACCTGCCTTCAATGGTCTTCAAATGCAGGGCGTTCCTTGCCGATCCCACTCAAGGGAACTGAGCCATTACGATTTTGGATGAGACTGACCAGTATTTGTGTTTGAGGGACACATCCGAGCCACACACTGGATCATGGTCGTGAGCTCCGTCAATAATGTGCCCAAATGGAGGTCATTGATTCGGGAATAACAGAACTTCTGAAGATCCCTAGATGATTATTTTTATACATAATAATCAAAAATACATCCCCATCGTCAATGGATACAATTTTTCGGGTAAATTCACTAACCAGAACAGACTGGGCCTGGTTCTAATACAACCACTATTTTAATCCCAGAATGCCTGTTTTGGACACTGTTTATGGTGGAAAAATAGCTCCAGAACCATCCTGGATCATTATTTTTACACAGAATAGTGAAAATACATCCATCTACACATTCAACACTAATTATGGGTAGAAGCACCAACCAGAACCGACTGGGCCCGGTTCTAATACGACCACTATTTTAATCGCAAAATGCCTGTTTTGGACAATGTTTATGGTGGGAAACATTATTTTTATAGAAAATAGTGAAACTACATCTACCTACTCAATCAACACAAATTCTGGGTAAATACACCAACCAGAACCGATTGGGCCTTGTTCTAATACAACCACTATTTTTATCGCAAAATGTTTTGGACACTATTGACGGTGGGAAATATTCCCAAAACATCCCTGCATCTTTAATTTTACACATAATAGTGAAAATGCATCCATCCACACAATTGACACTAAATCTGGGTAAAAGCGGCAACCAGAACCGACTGGGCCCGGTTCTAATACGACCACTATTTTAATCGCAAAATGCCTGTTTTGGACAATGTTTATGGTGGGAAACATTATTTTTATAGAAAATAGTGAAACTACATCCACCTACTCAACCAACACAAATTCTGGGTATATACACCAACCAGAACCGATTGGGCCTTGTTCTAATACAACCACTATTTTTATCGCAAAATGTTTTGGACACTATTGACGGTGGGAAATATTCCCAAAACATCCCTACATCTTTAATTTTACACATAATAGTGAAAATGCATCCATCCACACAATTGACACTAAATCTGGGTAAAAGCGGCAACCAGAACCGACTGGTCCCGGTTCTAATTCAACAACCATGCAAAATTAAGATCCATTGGAGGTTTTTTATTCTTGTATAAAAAAAGCCCCAAAACATCCCTGCATGATTATTGTTAAACAGAATAGTAAAATATACATCCCAATCATCTTTGGACACAAGTTTCAGATATAAAGAGCAACCAGACCCGACTGGACCCAGTTATAATGCAACTACTATTTTTTATCGCAAAATGCATGTTTTGGAGAAAATTTATGCTGGGAAATAGCCCTAGAACCATCCTGGATCTTTAATTTTAGACAGAATTGTGAAAATACATCCACCTACACAATCAATACTAACTCTGGGTATAAGACCCAACCAGAACCGACTGGGCTTGGTTCTAATACAACCACCATGCAAAATAAAGTGCCCAAATGGAGGTCATTTATTCGGGCATAAAATAACTTCTGAACATCCCTAGATGATGATTTTTATACAGAATAGTGAAAAATACAACCCCGTTCCGATCGGACACAAGTTACGGGTGTATACACAAACCAGAACCGACTGAGCCTGGTTCTAATACAACCACGATGCAAAATAAAGTGCCCAAAGGGAGGTCATTGATTCGGGCATAAAAGAACTTCTGAAAATCCCTAGATGAATATTTTTATAGAGAATAGTCAAAAATACATCCCCATTATCATTTGACACAAGTTCCGGCTACATACACCAACCAGAACCGACTGGGCCTGGTTCTAATAGGACGACTATTTTAAATGCAAAGTGCCTGTTTTGGACATTATTGATGGTGGGAAATATTCCCTGAACATCCCTGCATCTTTAATTTCACACAGAATAGTGAAAATGCATCCTTCAACACAATTGACACTAATTCTTGGTAAAAGCACCAACCAGAACCGACTGGGCCCGGTTCTAATTCAACCACCATGCAAAATAACGATCCATAATGGAGGTTTTTGATTCTTTTATAAAAAAAGCCCCAAAACATCCCTGCATGATTATGTTTAAACAGAATAGTAAAATATACATCCCCTTCATCTTTGGACACAAGTTTCGGATTTAAACAGCAACCAGAACCGAGACGACCCAGTTATAATGCAACTACTATTTTTTTCGCAAAATGCATGTTTTGGAGACTATTTATGGCGGCAAATACCCCTAGAACCATCCTATCTTTATTTTTAGACAGAATAGTGAAAATACATCCACCTACACAATCAACACTAACTCTGGGTAAAAGCACCACCCAGAACCGACTCGGCTTGGTTCTACTACAACCACCATGCAAAATAAAGTGCCCAAATGGAGGTCATTTATTCGGGCATAGAAGAACCTCTGAACATCCCTAGATGATATTTTTTTATACAGAATAGTAAAAAATACAACCCCATTCCTATTGGACACACGTTACGGGTGTATACACAAAACAGAACCGACTGGGCCTGGTTCTAATACAACCACTATTTTTGTCGCAAAATGCATGTTTTTGACACTATTAATGGTGGGAAATAGTCTCAGAACATCCCTGGATCTTTATTCTTACAGAGAATAGTGAAAATACATCCACCCACACAATCGACACTAATTGTGGGTAAAGCACCAACCAGAACCGACTGGGCCTGGTTCTAAACAACCACTTGTAAATAAAGTGCCCAAATTGAGGTCATTGATTCGGGCATAACAGAACTTCTGAACATCCCTAGAATATTATTTTTATAAAGAATAATCAAAAATACATCCCCATCATCATTGGACACAATTTCTGGGTAAAAACACGAACCTGAACCGACTGGTCCTGGTTCTAATACAACCACTAATTTAACCGCAAAATGCCTGTTTTGGACACTGTTTGTGGTGGGAAATAGCTCCAGAACCATCCTGGATCATTATTGTTATACAAAATAGTGAAAATACATCCACTCACACAATAAACACAAATTCTGGGTAAAAGCACCAACCAAAACCGACTGGGCCTGTTTCTAAACCACCACTTGTGAATAAAGTGACCAAATGAAAGTAATTCATTCGGGCATAACAGAACTTCTGAACATCGCTAGATGATTATTTCTATACAAAATAGTCAAGTATACATCCCCATCATAATTGGACACAAGTTTCGTATACAAACACCCACCAGAACCGACTGGACCCTGTTATAATGCAACCACTATTTTGTATCGCCTGTTTTGGACACTGTTTATGGTGGGAGATAGCTCCAGAATCACCTAGAATGATGTCAAATGAAAAACTTACTTGAATTGGACAATTATACACTGTATACACAGTAACTATGTGTCTCTGACAGTTTTTTTCGCAGCAGGGGAACATTTCAGTTTTTATTGCCTTAACGTGCGTTTCATGCGCTGAAAATCACGTTTTGGCCAAGTATAATAATTTTCACTATAACTTAATTTCTATCACTTAGAATGATGCTAAATGCAAAACTTACTTGAATTGGACGATTTTACACTATATACACAGTAACTATGTGCCTCTGAATGTTTCTTTCGCAGCAGGGGAACATTTCAGTTTTTATTGCTTTAACGTGCGTTTCATGTGCTAAAAATCACGTTTTGGCCAAGTATCAGAATTTTCACTATAACTTAATTTCTATCAATTAGAATGATGCTAAATGAAAAACTTACTTGAATTGGACGATTTTTCACTACATACACAATAACTGTGTCTCTGACAGTTTGTTTGGCAGCAGGGGAACTTTTCAGTTTTTATTGCCTTCATGTACTTTTCATGCCCTGAAAATCAAGTTTTGGCCAAGTATGATTGTTTTCATTATAACTTAATTTCTAGCTTGAGAATGATGCCAAATGGATAACTTACTTGAATTGGACGATTTTTCACTTTATACACAGTAACTATGTGTCTCTGACAGTTTGTTTGGCAGCAGGGGAACATGTGAGATTAGACAAAGTATCTTTGCAAATGCTTGTTCATATTGTATACGTTTTTGTGAGTATAACAGCATCATAGTCATCCTTATGGCTGACATGTCAGCATAAACACCCAACTGTCTGACTGAATAAACAATCTTAGTCTTGTGATTGGGGTGACATGTCAGCACAAATACTCAACTGTCCGACACTGATCAATTACTTTTTGCCCTGCAAATGACTGAAATGTATCTGTCCAAAGTCCTAGCGACAACTGTCAGTTTTTCCTGTATTTGAGACACACACACTGGTCATTCGACTAGAGTTGCAGGAACATCGCGTTGAACAGGACCCTACTGTAGGAACTCTCACTGTCCACTTTGCAGTCTGGTAATAAACCAATTGGTCCGGGACCAATGAAAGTAGAACAATAATTAGCAAGGGCTTTATAGTCTTGGTCTGTTAATAGAGTCAGGGACTTAACTAAGACAAAGTCAGGGACTTTTGGTCTTTGTGTGTTCAGAGATATTGGGTTAATCACAAAGTAGAAATCACTTTCGGGTAATTTAGAAAATAATTGTTGTTTAAACTATTAAGTAGGTGATTAATAAGGGTCAGAAAGCAACAAAAGGAATGAGTTTATTGTCAGAATGCAAAATGAAAATCGGAGAGTTACCGGGACGAGATATCATGGTCCAGCTTGGGCTAAGCCTAGTGGCCACCCAAAATGGCCTCCGACCCAGCGAATTACAGACCAAAAATATCTTCCACACCACCACATCTAACAGCTTCTACTCTCTCGACATTGTCGGTAATGATTCTGCCAAGGTAGCTGAAAGTCTAAGAGAACAGTCTGAAGATATCTGCCCAGCAGCACCAGGACAGGAACAACAAACATGGCCATTACATGTCACCCTGAAGTTCATGGGAGACCGGACGACAAGTAGTTAAACCAATTCTCACAGTTGCCCAATGTTAGACTATAAATATTTTACCTGACTCCAATTCCTTAACTCTGTAGTCTCCAGTCTAACAATGGAGCGTGTTCAGCATCGGAGGAGACAAACCAGGGTTGAGCGAGTTTATCCACAGATGATTTATTCCATTCAAATTGATTCATACAGAGCTCCGGGTCTCCCTCCCATAGAATAAGCCCGCTGAGTGTTGATGTCCCAAAGCGGAGGATGGAAAAGACATTGTCCAAACCCGCGTTTGCCCAGTTATAGTCCAACAAAAATGCATATTCATTCGCTGATTAATAATGAGATGTGGGCTGGTCCAGGGCTGCTGTGAGGGGGGGTTTCTCTGGGCTTCACATCTTCCAGCCTTGAATCCACATCATCCAGACCTCTGTCTCCGCTGGTCCTATAAAGTCCCAACCCTCCGCCCTGCTCTTTGTTCCTCTGCCCTTTGAAGTCCTCCATCTGGTCTCTTATCAGTGTGGATCCCACCTTGAAATAAGAATGTCAGGAAGAGCCTTTTGTTAACATTATAGTTGAGGAGTCTCAGACCCATCCTTCTGTTCATATTGTATTTGAGTTGGGAACCAGTGGCGACTCTAAAACAAGACCGCCACAACAAAAGGAATGAGTAAAATGTGATATCAAAATGAAACAGCTATACTAAAAAGAATGAGTAAAATATGATATCAAAATGAAACAGCTATACTAAAAAGAATGAGTAAAATATGTTATATTCTTCATTCCCTCTCTTGGTCTCCTAAAGAGACCACATCAACAACACCACACAGGTTAGTGTCAAATGAAATGTAAAACTATATTAGTATAAAAACAAAGAAGCACTACATTAGTATATCCATGAACACGTGCCCAGCGGGGGGTCCAGAGGGGTCAGTTTGGCGCAACTGGACATACTGACCTCTAGGGCCTGGTCCCACTGCTTTATCGATCAGTCGAGTGACTAGAGTACGAGCTAAGGGGAAGATACAACAGCTACAGAGAATAAGCAGAGTAATGAGCACTCCAGCAGATATGAGGATGTTGCCTATCAAACCTTTCCAGGCACCAAAATAATCCATCCATTGGTCCCAGATTGAGGTGTCCACACCTGACTGATCGGCCATCTTATTAGTCAGGGTTCGGAGGCCTTCTAAAGCTTTGGTGAGACGTCCATTTGGAGCAGTGTTATTAGGAATGAAAGTACAACAGGCATCACCAAAGATAGCACACACACCACCCTTCTCAGCCAATAACATGTCTAATGCTATACGATTTTGGAAGGCCATGAGGGATGTTGCCGCTAGCTGGTCACGTACCGCCTCTAACGACTCAACCGTGTAATTGCCAAGTCGCTGGACATTGTAATGAATATAATTGATGCGATCAACATTTTTGTTGGGAGTTACCCAAATTAGAATACTTTCGAATCCCGCTGAAACCTGATTAGCAAGTTTATACTCATTAGGAACGCCACGGGGGACGCCTATGGCGTCAATATAGGTGGGATCGGAGTTACCCATCCAGGTGTGTGGTGCTCTCTTTTGGCGATGCAAGACCTCCTTCAGGTTTGGAGGTAACCTTATTTCAGCTGTGAGATTCACTGAGGAAACAGAAACAGGAAGTAACAGAGACACCACAGAACACACACCCGCAGCATTTGTGGGCAATCTATCATACAACTTATCACTTCCACACCATAACCAGATGTCAGCTCGGGATAAGGGGTATGGTACCGGAAAGAACATGTTTGATACACACCAGTCAGACGGAATGCTTCCCAATGATGTTCCAGTCCCTTGTAATTTGAGGCAGGTAAAATTTTGGCGTGCTACATATTTGTCAAAAATTGTTTTTTCTTTGTTCTCTCGGGTAAGTGGGAATATCGAATCGTATTTAGAGCACTTAAAGGTTGGATTGGTGTTTTTTAGGAGGTCCACAATACATTCTTTATCAATTGGGGCCGAAATGATACGGAGTACGGGTCGGGCACCCATACATACGAGACAATCATTTCGGGTTTCGCTGGCAGCTTGTTCCGCCATTAACAGCCAATTGTTAGATAACGCTGAAACACCTGTAGTCATTCTAAACCACTCGTCCACTGATGGTTTGCCATGAATTATCTGGACTATACTCGATCTAGGGGATACAAATGACGGAATCACCTTGCCGGTTGTCGCCTGAGTAATATTGGGGTTTTTACATATCCCCACTGACCAGCATGGATCGTTGTCCGAACACCATACAACAGGTTCAGGAAGCTACACTTTGTGGACGATGAAGTCCAGTCCCCCTCCCTCCACAGAGGTAAAGTGCCTTCCGACTCATTTATCCTGAGATACAAACCAGAATTATCAACAGAAAAATTTGAAACCCTTTTTGCCATTCTTTAGCTGTTTTTGACCAGCCATAAGTACCAGGTGACCAGCGGGTCGACTGATCCATTACAAAGGTGTGTGCCCAATTACCCCCTGTGTCCTGGTACGGCCTAGCATCAATATACCATTGGTATCTGTTTCCCATTTCCATTATTTGTTGAGTATAACGCTGCATATGGAATAAACATGCGAATTTCGAACGTACCGTTGTAACAAAACCATAGCCTATTGTCATATAATAATTAATTGAAAAGATTATTGCTCAGCAAGCAATACCATAAAACTATAGGGAACTCTTTTATATTGGGTTTGACGTCTCCATATGGTTTCAATTGAGACTAAACCATCTTACAAAGGATTAGGATAACCTACCAGACAAGGGAAAATACGATGGGATCTAACAACTCCCTCAATCACCATTCTTTTGGGGAAAAGTGTTTTTACAAATGAAAAAACGTGTCCTACTTGGCAAGAAAAAAAAATATTGAAACAGTGTTTATCCTGTTACGCAGTAAATAGGAAGTCAATTTTTCCACTGTTTAATCATTTTACCAGCTTAAACCTTACAGGGCATGGTCTGAAGCTGGGGGCAATAAATGAGACGTGGTGTACCGGCGTTTTAAAACAAGCTACACCCCTGATACCACGTTCTTGCCTATGGTGGCGGGGTGGTAGATAAATTATACGACTCCTGCCAAAACGCGGCAGGACTAGGTACTTTGGTCTCACTGCTCTTACCGGTGTCTGTTTTTCCATCCACAGTGGAGGAGATACAATTGGCGGCTCAGAATTCGGAGGTGAAGGGTCGACCCTCCCGACATGGTCGAGAGGCATGGAGGGAAGGAGATCCAACATACATTGATGCGATTGGCATCCCCCGGGGCGTACCAGATGAGTATAAGCTGGCTAATCAGATCGCAGCAGGTTGGGAGTCCATCTTCCTTCTAATCACCCCAAACAAAAATGTGGATAGAATAAATTACTTACATTACAATGTCCAAAACTTGGAAATTATGTTAAACAGGGATTTGTGGCCATGAAGGAACAACTGGCAGCTACCAGTCTGATGGCGTTCCAGAATCGCATAGCGGTGGATATGATCCTTGAAACAGGGGGCGTGTGTGCAATGTTTGGAAAACAATGTTGCACCTTCATACCGAACAACACGTCACCCAGTGGATCTCTCACCAGGGCCATTACTGGCCTGCAAACACTGAACCGCAATATGCAAGAGCATTCTGGAGTAGATACGTCCGCATTGTCAGATTGGTGGGATAAGACCTTTGGAAAATATAAAGATTTGGCTACATCCTTCATGGTGACTATTGGCACAATAACCGCTATCCTAACATTGTGTGGGTGCTGTATTATCCCCTGTTTGCGCTCCTTGCTAAGCCGACTTATAAATACTGCAATTGCCCCTACAAATTCTAAAGTACATGAGTTGTATCTTATGGGACGGTTTGGGGAAAGCAGTGAGGTCCAGGAGTACGGTAAATCCGAGGACCAATTGGACGAATATAATTATGTTCTTTCTCTTTCAGACCAGCCATGGGAGTAAGGAGTAGGCGGGAAAAATCACAGGCACCCGACATTACCATTTAGTGATTACTAAGAAATGACTAATAACATACATATTATAAAAACGGGGGAATGTTGGGTTTATTCTGTTTTACTATTATAATAGTTATATTAATTCATTTCTTTATTAAATCATTCTCTTTCTATTCTCTGTATTAATTCATTACTTTGTTAAATCATTCTCTTTCTGTTTTCAAAAGTGTTGCGAGGTCACGAGTATTGCCAAGTCATCTTTAACCTGGACGGCCTGTTCCAGGATGGTTATAAAAACAATCCACCCAATCTGGGTCCTTGAGATTTGGTGGGCCCTTGGTGACGAGGCCAGGGCTATTCGGCCAATAACAAGAATGTTGTTATCGTTATGTAACCGTGCACTTCGGGTTTTTCTGTATGTAACCATTATATGATTATGATTATATTATATGATTCATTAGGTCAAGGAGGTTGTATAATTACTCTAATCTAAATGTTGTTAGGTCTAGTCTCCTGTTTTTGTTATTAGTAAAAAACTTTGATTGTTATTGTAGTCCCAGATGTTGTTTTTACTCATACGTGATGGAATGATCAACAACTCTGTAACTTGTTTTGATTCATGACCATAAGAGTGGGACGAAAACGTCTATTCGGTGAGACGTTCGGAAGTTGTAAGGTGACACTTGCTGACTCTCCCCTTCGGAGGCTTTTATCTGTTGTATCCATTTCTATTTAATTAAATGTCAATAATTGAATAAGATGTCTTCCTGCAGTTATTGATAATTACGGACGAAGGTAATTATTAATGAACCTAATAATTTAGCATCATTCTAAGTGATAGAAATTAAGTTATAGTGAAAACTATGATACTTGGCCAAAACGTGATTTTCAGCGCATGAAACGCACGTTAAGGCAATAAAAACTGAAATGTTCCCCTGCTGCGAAACAAACTGTCAGAGACACATAGTTACTGTGTATATAGTGTATAATTGTCCAATTCAAGTAAGTTTTTTATTTGGCATCATTCTAAGTGATAGAAATTAAGTTATAGTGAAAACTATGATACTTGGCCAAAACGTGATTTTCAGCGCATGAAACGCACGTTAAGGCAATAAAAACTGAAATGTTCCCCTGCTGCGAAACAAACTGTCAGAGACACATAGTTACTGTGTATATAGTGTATAATTCTCCAATTCAAGTAAGTTTTTCATTTAGCATCATTCTAAGTGATAGAAATTAAGTTATAGTGAAAATTATGATACTTGGCCAAAACGTGATTTTCAGCGCATGAAATGCACGTTAAGGCAATAAAAACTGAAATGTTCCCTGCTGCGAAACAAACTGTCAGAGGCACATAGTTACTGTGTCTATAGTGTAAAATCATCCAATTCAAGTAAGTATTGCATTTAGCATCATTCTAAGTGCTAGAAATTAAGTTATAGTGAAAAATATGATACTTGGCCAAAACGTGATTTTCAGCGCATGAAACGCACGTTAAGGCAATAAAAACTGAAATGTTCCCCTGCTGCGAAACAAACTGTCAGAGGCACATAGTTACTGTGTATATAGTGTATAATTGTCCAATTCAAGTAAGTTTTTCATTTTGCATCATTCTAAGTGCTAGAAATTAAGTTATAGTGAAAACTATGATACTTGGCCAAAACGTGATTTTCAGCGCATGAAATGCACATTAAGGCAATAAAAACTGAAATGTTCCCCCGCTGCGAAACAAACTGTCAGTGACACATAGTTACTGTGTATATAGTGTATAATCGTCCAAATTAAGTAGGTTTTTCATTTGATATCATTCTAAGTGATGGAAGTTAGGGTTAGGGTTAGGGTTAGGGTTAGGTTAAGTTATAGTGAAAACTATGATACTTGGCCAAAACGTGATTAACAGCACATGAAACGCACATTAGGGCAAAAAAACTGAAATGTTTGTTAGGTCTGAAAATACAACTTCAGGAGCAGGCTAAGAAAGAGTGAGATAAATTTAAATAGAAAATATGTATTACCAGACTGCAAAGTGGACAGTGAGAGTTCCTACAGTGGGGTCCTGTTCACTGCGATGTTACTGCAACTCTAGTCGAATGACCAGTGAGTGTGTCTTAAATACAGGCAAAACTGACAGTTGTCCCTAAGACTTTGGACAGATACGTTTCAGTCATTTGCAGGGCAACAAGTAATTGATTAATGTCGGGCCTGGAATCTGTAGTCAATGGTTTCCAGACGTAGGGTGTTCTTCGCTGTTCCTACCCTGGGGAACACCGCCATCATGATTTTGGAGGAGACTGACCATTGTTTGTATTAGAGGGGGACATCCGAGCCCCAAACTGAATCATGGGGGAAGAAATCAAAGCTCCGTCGTTGACGCCTGGTGGGTAGATGTGGGTTGGCGTCGACAGTTGGAATCGAGTCTGCTGTTAGAACGTACGTGTGGTCGGATGCAGATGTAGGGACACAGAGCCCAGTTGTATTGGTGGGGATGATCATATACACTTGCCTTTCGCAGAGCCACCATATTTGGTCCAGTACTGTCCATGATTGGGAAGGAATGTGTCTGATCTCGGCACACCTGGTGACGTGAAGTTGGTCTAAAGGGGTCTTCGGATCCGGTCCGCTGAAGTTGAAACAGGATGGATAACAGTCTGTTCGGTTGTTGCACTGGACATACGTTGCGGTATTGACTGTAGCTGCTAATGGTACTGCGACCATGGTATGTAGGCGGTCGAGCTTTGCTGGAAGGATTCTCTCAAATTACCCAGAATACAGTTGTAGGTGAGGTTGGCGAGTTCTTTGTTCTGTCGGTTGGCCCATAGCTGTGGTTGGGCTACGGCAGTAGGCAAGAGGGAACAGACATAACAACTCATTGGTTGTGGCACGGGCTGTGAGTGCGGTGTATCTGTACCAACTGTTCCTCATCATCAGGTTGTAGTCGTTTTCTTCCTGTGTTTGGACATGGGCGAGAATAAGGTGTATCTACTCAGGCTTAGGTGTTCCTGCCGGACGGATTTTGAGTAGGCGTGTGGCGGATGGTTGTACGAAGGGGTTCACACCAATCACTTTGGGGACCATGGCTGGACTAGTAGTGCGGATGGTGATAGTAAAGAGGGGGCCTTTTCCTGGTCGGTCCGGTCGGAGGCATAGGTTGATGCAGCCTTTTTGTTGGATATTGGTCGTAAGGTCTAGCATATGTTTACCATCTTTGATGGTGGTGGCTAACTTGGTGAAGTTAGCGGTCATGGTGGTAGCTTCTTTGGAAAGGGGCCATGTGATGGTTTTGTAGCCTGTATGGAGGAGGACCTGGTCTAAGGTGTCTGGCCAGACCACTCAGACTCTGGGAGCTTGTAGGTACCAATAAAAATAACTGGAGTCAGTCCTGTGTAATCCCAAGTGAGTAAGCTGTAGGCTGAGCAAAGGGACTTGAACGACGATTGGTGTCTTGGTTAATGGGATGCAGATCTGGGGGCCCCTGATCGTTTCCTGAACCAGCTAGTGGGGCATTCTCCTCCAGTGGGAGTGTACCAAGGTTCTGGTACGTTCCCCCCATGTGGTTGAACACAGAGCGGTGATGATGATGGCCAAAATCACACGGTGAGGTCCGTCCCAACGTGGAGAAGACCAGCACTTTCTTTTTATCACCTTGACGAGTACCAGGTCTCCTGGGGACAGGACCTCCTCTGTGGGAGACAGAGAAGATGTCGGCAGATTATTTTGCATTCATCACAGTTCTTTCTTGGAACATTTTGCATAACCACTTAGTGAGGGCATCTGTTTCTCTTTTCTCTTCTACCACCAGATCTTTTTCCCACATTGTTAAGTGGAAGGGTCTGTCGTTCACTGCCTCAAATGGTGTGCATCCCTGTGCTGTTGGAATGATTTTCATGTACGTTTCTACCAGGCTCAGGCATTCTTGCCATGGTTTTCCTGTGTCTTCCATGGTTTTTCTGAGTCTGAGTTTTACTGTTCTAATGGTTTGTTCGACGAGTCCAGCACTTTGGTTCAGTTTGATGAAATCCATGTTCAGAAGCTCGAAGGGATATGTTCCTGTTTGCCTTGTTCCATGCTTGGGTCGTTCATTGCCTTGAGAGTTGTGTCCACAGCAGTTCAGACAGTTTCTGCCAAAAAAAGTGAAGTTTGGAGACCTCTGGGAACATGCATTGTTTGTTGTACTGTACTGATCATCCCTCCTGTTGAGACATGGCTCCTCCCATGGCTCAATTTGGCAATTACTTCAAACAATGATCTTGTCACGCATGGCTTGTTTTCTACTGCATAGAGTCCATTCTTGTGTTGAGTGGCTCCTTCTGTTTCCCATTGCAGTTTCTCTTCTTCTGGGGCATGATTTTGCATTTCTCTTAGGAATTCAGCAGGGATTGGGCTGTGTCTTTCCACCGTCACGTCTTGTTCTAGGAATAGTCTACATGCCTCTGTCAGTGCCACTTTTTCTGCGGCTTGTGCAGACCAGTCGCCGGGGAGTCATCCTGTCTTGAGGTTGTCTTTTTGAGTCACCACGGCATATACGTTGTGTTTTTCTCCATCCAGGGTTTTTGATGATGATCCATCCCCATAGGCAATGTGTCCGGGGGGCAATGGGTTGTCCATTAGGTCATTTGCATATACGTGGTTAATTATGATTCGTTGAGTGGTGAAGAATATGACATATTTTACTCATTCTTTTTAGTATAGCTGTTTGATTTTGATATCATACTTTACTCATTCTTTTGAGTATAGCTGTTTCATTTTGATATCATATTTTACTCATTCTTTTTAGTATAGCTGTTTCATTTTGATATCACATTTTACTCATTCCTTTTGTTGTGGCGGTCTTGTTTTAGAGTCGCCACTGGTTCCCAACTCAAATACAATATGAACAGAAGGATGGGTCTGAGACTCCTCAACTATAATGTTAACAAAAGGCTCTTCCTCAGATTCTTATTTCAAGGTGGGATCCACACTGATAAGAGACCAGATGGAGGACTTCAAAGGGCAGAGGAACAAAGAGCAGGGCGGAGGGTCGGGACTTTATAGGACCAGCGGAGACAGAGGTCTGGATAATGTGGATTCAAGGCTGGAAGATGAGGAGCCCAGAGAAACCCCCCCTCACAGCAGCCCTGGACCAGCCCACATCTCATTATTAATCAGCGAATGAATATGCATTTTTGTTGGACTATAACTGGGCAAACGCGGGTTTGGACAATGTCTTTTCCATCCTCCGCTTTGGGACATCAACACTCAGCGGGCTTATTCTATGGGAGGGAGACCCGGAGCTCTGTATGAATCAATTTGAATGGAATAAATCATCTGTGGATAAACTCGCTCAACCCTGGTTTGTCTCCTCCGATGCTGAACACGCTCCATTGTTAGACTGGAGACTACAGAGTTAAGGAATTGGAGTCAGGTAAAATATTTATAGTCTAACAGTTTTGGTGACCCAGTCCGTGAGTCGGTTGCGTAGACAGATAGGGGTTAAGGCCGATAACTCCGTCCGTGAACCAGGGAGGAGACTGCGTAGACATATGGGTTAAGGCCAGCCGCGGACTCTAAAACACGTCGGCGAACGTGGAGTCGCGGTTATCGAAACACGTCAGCGAACGTGGGAATAAGGAAAAGTTAAACACGTCAGCGAACGTGGGAATAAGGAAAAGTTAAAACACGTCAGCGAACGTGGGAATAAAGAAAAGTTAACCACGTCAGCGAACGTGAGGGCACGCCTGCGAGCGTGAGACCTTTCTCTTGGGACTTCTCCGACAGGCGCCTGATCAACTGAAAGGTAAGCAGAATACCTATTACTGAAACGTTAAAATTCTGCTATTGGATTTTTAAATTATGGAGAAGTGACTATAGAAAGGGGATATCGGGAATAGGTGATTCCGAAAAGGTTGTAATATACCTAGAGTCGGAATTAATGACGATCCCAGAACGGTCGTTTTGAGATAGAGAAAACGGTCGTATGAAACAAAGGAACAAGAGATTCCGGAAAGAGTTGTATGCAGGAGTTATTTTAAAGTCTTCAGCAGGGAAACGACTGGGTCCACAGATGTTTGATTCCTAGAATTGATTCTAAAAGAAAAAAAAAAGTAACAATAATTCCTAGAATTGAACATACTAAAATTCCAAATTTATCCGGAGACTTGATCTAGATTGAATTGGTGAAAATGGAAGGATGTGAGAGTGCGGGAGAATGTGGAGAATGGAATGAATTGACAATTTTGTATGCAGATGTGGAAGCACATGTTCTGAGTGGTGTTCAAGTTAAAAAAAAACAACCAAAAATAAGACGCGAGTTGGTGAAACAATTTAGTACTTTAAAAGAAAATGTACATTTTGTAGGTCAAAAGCATGAATGGAATATGAATAACTTGTCCATTGCTTTGCGGAAAGTAGAGCGTGACGTCACAGCTAAGGAGGTGGAACTCCGAAGGAGAAAAGAGGAGGTGTGGAGGTGGAGGCGGGGGTCGATACTGAGAAAGGAGGAGGAGTTGGAACAGCATAGATTGGCAATACACAACCTGGTAATTGCGTCAATAGCTTTGGCTGCGGTGAGGGCCCCCACCCAGATCGAACCAACTTTGACTCTTGTACCTTCAGCGCCTCCACTGAATAATAAAGCTCCATTAAAACCTCACGGTATACCCATACAAGCACATATTTGACATATTTTACTCATTCTTTTTAGTATAGCTGTTTCATTTTGATATCATATTTTACTCATTCTTTTTAGTATAGCTGTTTCATTTTGATATCATATTTTACTCATTCTTTTTAGTATAGCTGTTTCATTTTGATATCACATTTTACTCATTCCTTTTGTTGTGGCGGTCTTGTTTTAGAGTCGCCACTGGTTCCCAACTCAAATACAATATGAACAGAAGGATGGGTCTGAGACTCCTCAACTATAATGTTCACAAAAGGCTCTTCCTGAGATTCTTATTTCAAGGTGGGATCCACACTGATAAGAGACCAGATGGAGGACTTCAAAGGGCAGAGGAACAAAGAGCAGGGCGGAGGGTCGGGACTTTATAGGACCAGCGGAGACAGAGGTCTGGATAATGTGGATTCAAGGCTGGAAGATGTGGAGCCCAGAGAAACCCCCCCTCACAGCAGCCCTGGACCAGCCCACATCTCATTATTAATCAGCGAATGAATATGCATTTTTGTTGGACTATAACTGGGCAAACGCGGGTTTGGACAATGTCTTTTCCATCCTCCGCTTTGGGACATCAACACTCAGCGGGCTTATTCTATGGGAGGGAGACCCGGAGCTCTGTATGAATCAATTTGAATGGAATAAATCATCTGTGGATAAACTCGCTCAACCCTGGTTTGTCTCCTCCGATGCTGAACACGCTCCATTGTTAGACTGGAGACTACAGAGTTAAGGAATTGGAGTCAGGTAAAATATTTATAGTCTAACAGTTTTGGTGACCCAGTCCGTGAGTCGGTTGCGTAGACAGATAGGGGTTAAGGCCGATAACTCCGTCCGTGAACCAGGGAGGAGACTGCGTAGACATATGGGTTAAGGCCAGCCGCGGACTCTAAAACACGTCGGCGACGAGCTTTGCTGGAAGGATTCTCTCAAATTACCCAGAATACAGTTGTAGGTGAGGTTGGCGAGTTCTTCGTTCTGTCGCTTGGCCCATAGCTGTGGTTGGTCTTCCATGTTTTTTCTGAGTCTGAGTTTTACTGTTCTAATGGTTTGTTCGACGAGTCCAGCACTTTGATTCAGTTTGATGAAATCCATGTTCAGAAGCTCGAAGGGATATGTTCCTGTTTGCCTTGTTCCATGCTTGGGTCGTTCGTTGCCTTGAGAGTCGTGTCTACAGCAGTTCAGACAGTTTCTGCCCAAAAAATTGAAGTAAGTTTGGAGACCTCTGGGAACATGCATTGTTTGTTGTACTGTACTGATCATCCCTCCTGTTGAGACATGGCTCCTCACATGGCTCAATTTGGCAATTACTTCAAACAATGATCGTGTCACGCATGGCTTGTTTTCTACTGCATAGAGTCCGTTCTTGTGTTGAGTGGCTCCTTTTGTTTCCCATTGCAGTTTCTCTTTTTCTGGGGCATGATTTTGCATTTCTCTTAGGAATTCAGCAGGGATTGGGCTGTGTCTTTCCACCGTCACGTCTTGTTCTAGGAATAGTCTACATGCCTCTGTCAGTGCCACTATTCCTGCGGCTTGTGCGGACCAGTCGCCGGGGAGTCGTCCTGTCTTGAGGTTGTCTTTTTGAGTCACCACGGCATATACGTTGTGTTTTTCTCCATCCAGGGTTTTTGATGATGATCCATCCCCATAGGCAATGTGTCCAGGGGGCAATGGGTTGTCCATTAGGTCAGTTGCATATACGTGGTTAATTATGATTCGTTGAGTGGGCAACTGTGAGAATTGGTTTAACCACTTGTCGTCCGGTCTCCCATGAACTTCAGGGTGACATGTCATGGCCATGTTTGTTGTTCCTGTCCTGGTGCTGCTGGGCAGATATCTTCAGACTGTTCTCTTAGACTTTCAGCTACCTTGGCAGAATCATTCCCGACAATGTCGAGAGCGTAGAAGCTGTTAGATGTGGTCGAGTGGAAGATATTTTTGGTCTGTAATTCCCTGGGTTGGAAGCCATTTTGGGTGGCCACTAGGCTTAGCCCAAGCTGGACCATGATATCTCGTCCCGGTAACTCTCCGATTTCCTTTTGCAGTCTGACAATAAACCCATCCCTTTTGTTGCGTTCTCACCCATATTAATCACCTACTTAATAGTTTAAACAACAATTATTTTCTAAATTACCCGAAATTGATATCCACTTTGTGATTAACCCAATATCTCTGGTCTATTTCTGGTCCAAATCCTGCCGGCGTGTCTTCATTGTTGAGCTCACTGTCCCATGGGAAGAGGCCATCGATGAAGCATTTGAGCGGAAGAGGCTGCGATATACCAACTTAGCAGCTGAAGCAGAGGGGCGGGGCTGGAGCGTAAAGGTGTGGCCGGTGGAGGTGGGCTGTCGAGGCTTTGTTGCCAAGTCCACCACAAGGCTCCTGAAGGAAGTAGGGATTAGGGGGCAGGCCCAACGGAAGGCAATTAAAGAACTTGCCACTGCAGCGGAACGGAGCAGTCACTGGCTGTGGCTGAAACGTAAGGATGCAACATGGGCTGCCAATTGATCGCGTGGTTCCACCTTGCGCCACACACCCGGGGCTGATCATCCTGTGGTGGGCCAACCTCTGCAGAGGGTGTCTTGTTATAAGTGGCCGAAACACCCAATGACGTGTGGGGCAAACAACTGATGATGTGGCGTGCAGGTGGCACCACGTGATCCTAGCCAAATCCCACCCCATGTAAGACGATATCTCCAATCACTGTCAATTGATGTGCTGAATATTAGGGATATTTAACACCTAGTCCTATAAAGAAGTCTGATGTCTGGTGTCAAAACCAGTGACCGCTGCGAAAGGGCAGCTGACAACCTGGGAAAGACCTGGTGACGGCCTGAAGAGACTGCTGGCAGGAGGGAATAGACCCCAACGGGGCTGGCATGGGTTAGCTACCCTTGCTGGCAGGAGCCTTTCACTACACAGTGTCTTGGATCCACCCAATTATCGCTTCGAAAAGTTCTAAAGGAAAAACACCCCTGGAGTCTGCGAGAGCGGGGGCGGAAGATGACTCATCAACGGACCACACGGTAACGAACCTTGCAACGGAAACGACAACGAATCAAATGTTCAGCACAACAGTTGACGGAGTAACAGCACTGGCAGGACACAAGCTACAAAGCTGCATCTGTGGCTGGGAAAAGGTTACATCAGAGAAGGGTCTCAAGATCCACCAGGGCAGGAAAAAGTGCCTGAAAGAGCTTAGCGAGGGGCCTCGCATTGACCACTACTTCCTCAGAGGTAGGACAAATAAGTCGAGTGAAGCCCAGTGGCGGGACACTCACCACAGTTCACAGGGTATCAGAACCCCAGACGAAGCTCAACCAAGCACGGATCCACCAACGGACATGAGCCCAGAGCCCATCCAGCCACAGATGGCAATAGAGAGGAAGATGAACGGACGGAAGCCTCAAATCTTGTGGCCTAAATCCTGCCAGAAAAAGGAGTGGGAAACCACCGACACAGACCTTGTCCATCTTCTTGAAGGCCTGAAAGGGAGCGTGGACAAGAAGCTGGACAAAATTGGAGACTTCATCTACAACTATGGATCGGAGAGATTTGGGGTGAAGAGGAAGAATCCTAGGACACAGAAGGAACCAGCAGCTCATCTCAAGTCCAGGAGACAAAAAGAGATTGAAAGACTTGTGAAAGAAAGAAGGTCCCTGAGAAAACAGTGGAAGAGGGCCACAGAAGTGGAAAGGAAAGGACTTGAGGCACTACAGGGCGACATCAAGCAGCGTCTTGCAACACTGCGAAGAGCAGAATGCTTGAGAAAACAACACAAGAAGAAGGAACGAACGAGGACTGCCTTCTACAGAGATCCCCACAAGTTCGTCAAAGACCTCTTTGTCAAGGAGAAAACTGGGACCCTCAAAGCACCCGTAGGGGAACTAGAGGAGCACCTGAGGAAGACCTACTCCGACAAGCAGAGGCATGTGCCAGCCAGCATTCCGGATGACATGCCACCAATCCATCCACCAGAGCACCAGATGGAAACAAGGCCCCCAACATGGAGCGAAGTTGAGAGCACAGTAAAGCGGGCAAGAACTGCCTCAGCCCCTGGACCCAACGGCGTTCCATATCGTTTCTATAAGAACACGCCGGGCGTGCTGAAGTACCTCTGGAGGCTGATGAGAGTGGTATGGGAAAAAGGAATTATACCGAAGGCATGGCGACGAGCGGGAGGGATCCTGATTCCCAAAGAGAAGAATTCCTCAACCATCGATCAGTTCCGACAGATCTGTCTTCTGAATGTGGAAGGAAAGATATTCTTCAGTGTTGTGGCCCAGAGGCTCTCAGCATTCCTGCAGAGGAACAACCTTGTCGACACCTCAGTGCAGAAGGCAGGGATAAGTGGATTCTCAGGATGTCTTGAACACACAAGTGTCATCTGGCACCAGGTGCAGACGGCCAAGAAGGAGAAGAAGGACCTGCATGTGGTATTCTTGGACCTTGCCAATGCATTCGGCTCAGTGCCTCATGAGGTTTTGTGGACAGCGTTCAACTTCTTCCAAGTCCCCGAGTGCATCACAGGTCTGGTCAGAGCCTATTTCCAAGACCTCCAGTTCTGCGTTGCAACACAGACTAGTACAACTGCCTGGCAGCATCTCGAGATTGGCATAATGGCGGGCTGCACCATATCCCCACTGGCGTTTACCATGGCAATGGAGCTTATTATCCGAGCATCCCGATGGGTGGTTGGAGGGGAACGGTTGAAGAGCGGACTGCGTCTTCCTCCAATCAGAGCGTACATGGATGACATGACGACAATAACAACAACAAGCGCATGCACCAAACGCCTGCTGGATAAACTCCAGGGAAACATCAAATGGGCACGAATGGAGATAAAACCCAGCAAATCCCGCAGTATCTCCATTGTCAAAGGCAAGCTCACCAATGAGAGGTTCCATGTCAACAACGAGCCAATACCAACCATTCTGGAGAAGCCTGTCAAAAGTCTTGGCCGCTGGTACAGCGCAGAGCTCAAAGATTCGAAGCAGTTGGAGCAACTCAAGCAAGATACCATCAATGGCCTCAAGCAGATCAACAGCACAGCTCTGCCTGGAAAGCTGAAACTGTGGTGCTTTCAGTTCGGGCTGCTGCCTCGTCTCATGTGGCCAATTTCCATCTATGAGGTCACTATATCCCACGCCAATCGGCTGGAGAGACTGGTGAATTCGCAGGTGAGGAAGTGGCTTGGACTGCCGAGATGCCTGAGCAGCATTGGCTTGTTTGGCAATGGAGTTCTCTCCCTACCAATCTCAGGCCTGACGGAGGAGTACAAATGTGCCAAGTCAAGACTGGAGATGACTCTCAATGAATCCCGGGATCCATTCGTCAGAGGTGCCGCTCCAACCCTAGCAACGGGGAGGAAATGGAGGCCATCTGCAGCAGTTGCGGGGGCAAAGACCGCCCTCCGACACCGGGATATAGTGGGTCATGTCCAACATGGCAGAGGTGGCCTTGGGTTGGAGACAGCAACACCCACCTGGCAAAGGGCTGCCCCAGCTGAACGGCGGCACATGGTGGTGGAGGAAGTGCGCCACCAGGAGGAAGCAGCCAGATGTGCCACAGCGGTCTCCCAGGCTCAGCAAGGCCGCTGGATGAAGTGGGAAGGTGTGGAGAGGAGGAAAATCACGTGGGGCGATCTGTGGAGCATGGAGGCCAATAGACTAAGCTTCATCATTGGAGCCACATATGATGTCCTGCCCTCTCCAACCAATCTACATGTCTGGTATGGAGAGGACCCAGCCTGCCTCCAGTGTGCAGCCCCGGCAACCCTCAAACACATCTTGGTGGGTTGCAAGACCAGCCTAACGCAGGGAAGATACTCCTGGCGCCACAACCAGGTGTTGAAGTGCCTGGCTGCTGAACTCGAGAGCAGGAGGGTAACCACCAATGCCTTGCCTCTCCAGACTACAGTCCCACAGAAAACAACTTTTGTTCGGGAAGGGGAGAAGAGAGGAACCAAGACATCTCCTCCGGATCCAGGCCCACTGAACGCTGCCCGGGACTGGGAAATGCGGGTGGACCTCACCCAGAGACTCACCTTCCCACCAGAAATTGCAACAACCAACCTGCGCCCCGATCTGGTCCTCTGGTCCAAATCCTGCCGGCGTGTCTTCATTGTTGAGCTCACTGTCCCATGGGAAGAGGCCATCGATGAAGCATTTGAGCGGAAGAGGCTGCGATATACCAACTTAGCAGCTGAAGCAGAGGGGCGGGGCTGGAGCGTAAAGGTGTGGCCGGTGGAGGTGGGCTGTCGAGGCTTTGTTGCCAAGTCCACCACAAGGCTCCTGAAGGAAGTAGGGATTAGGGGGCAGGCCCAACGGAAGGCAATTAAAGAACTTGCCACTGCAGCGGAACGGAGCAGTCACTGGCTGTGGCTGAAACGTAAGGATGCAACATGGGCTGCCAATTGATCGCGTGGTTCCACCTTGCGCCACACACCCGGGGCTGATCATCCTGTGGTGGGCCAACCTCTGCAGAGGGTGTCTTGTTATAAGTGGCCGAAACACCCAATGACGTGTGGGGCAAACAACTGATGATGTGGCGTGCAGGTGGCACCACGTGATCCTAGCCAAATCCCACCCCATGTAAGACGATATCTCCAATCACTGTCAATTGATGTGCTGAATATTAGGGATATTTAACACCTAGTCCTATAAAGAAGTCTGAACAGACAAAGACTAAAAGTCCCTGACTTTGTCTTAGTTAAGTCCCTGACTCTATTAACAGACCAAGACTATAAAGCCCTTGCTAATTCTTGTTCTACTTTCATTGGTCCCGGACCAAAAAATCGTCCATTTCAAGTAAGTCATTCATTGGCATCATTCTAGGTGATTCTGGAGCTATCACCCACCATAAACAGTGTCTAAAACAGGTGATACAAAATAGTGGTTGCATTATAACAGGGTCCAGTCGGTTCTGGTGGGTGTTTGTATACGAAACTTGTGTCCAATTATGATGGGGATGTATACTTGACTATTCTGTATAGAAGTAATCATCTAGCGATGTTCAGAAGTTCTGTTATGCCCGAATGAATTACTTTCATTTGGTCACTTTATTTACAAGTGGTGGTTTAGAAACAGGCCCAGTCGGTTTTGGTTGGTGCTTTTACCCAGAATTTGTGTTTATTGTGTGAGTGGATGTATTTTCACTATTTTGTATAACAATAATGATCCAGGATGGTTCTGGAGCTATTTCCCACCACAAACAGTGTCCAAAACAGGCATTTTGCGGTTCAAGTAGTGGTTGTATTAAAACCAGGCCCAGTCGGTTCTGGTTCGTGTTTTTACCCAGAAATTGTGTCCAATGATGATGGGGATGTATTTTTGATTATTCTTTATAAAAATAATATTCTAGGGATGTTCAGAAGTTCTGTTATGCCCTAATCAATGACCTCAATTTGGGCACTTTATTTACAAGTGGTTGTTTAGAACCAGGCCCAGTCGGTTCTGGTTGGTGCTTTACCCACAATCAGTGTCGATTGTGTGGGTGGATGTATTTTCACTATTCTCTGTAAGAATAAAGATCCAGGGATGTTCTGAGACGATTTCCCACCATAAATAGTGTCAAAAACATGCATTTTGCGACAAAAATAGTGGTTGTATTAGAACCAGGCCCAGTCGGTTCTGGTTTGTGTCTACACCCGTAACGTGTGTCCAATAGGAATGGGGTTGATGTTTTGACTATTCTGTATAAAAATTATCATCTGGGGATGTTCAGAAGTTCTTCTATGCCCGAATAAATGACCTCCATTTGGGCACTTTATTTTGCATGGTGGTTGTAGTAAAACCAAGCCCAGTCAGTTCTGGTTCGTGCTTTTACCCAGAGTTAGTGTTGATTGTGTAGGTGGATGTATTTTCACTATTCTGTCTAAAAATAAAGATCCAGGATGGTTCTAGGGGTATTTCCCAGTGTTGGGGCTACCAGCCAACACTTAAATAAACTCGAACACAGGAACACACACTGATGCGGATGGAATGAAAGTTATAGGCCGCGTCTGCAGAAGCGGGGGAGTGGACAAATCAGAGGCCCGATAGTGTGACTACTCTCCAAGCTCCTCAAGGCTGTTTCCCGCTGAAAAGTTGCTTCAACTGTGGTTTTATTAGAGATAAGACAAGTCATAAAAATGGGAGGCGTCAATACAAATGCAGGAAGTGGAGTACAAAAGGTTTAGTGCACATTTTAACCAATAGGTGTAAATTAATATTCTATTCTAGTAACCTTTAATATATCATAGTGAAATGGGTGCAAGATTATATATATATGCATGCAAATATATTTCACATATCCCCCCTGAAGTTACTTTGAAAGAATTTTCATTTTCATCAATCTATATCCCTCCTTTGCAGGTTTTAGAATACAAATATCATTAATAGTCACTCAACAGGGTATGAAAAATAACTAAATCACTTGTCAAGGCAGAGGCGAAAAACTCAAGTTTACTCAGGGGTACTTGAGGAAAATTCCTCTGCGTCCCCCTTAATGAGCGAACACAATTTTTTAAGTCAAGACAAGTACATTTACCCAGACGACTCGACATCCGGGGATTCATCACACTTTGGAAGAGTGCTAGAATCTCCGGCAAGGTTTGTCATGCTGTGAAACTGTATGTCACTGTAAGCTACCAGCGTGTGCTGGATATTTTTTTGAATCATAACTTTCATACAAGGGATTACACACATTGAAAAGATGCAGAATAGAATTAAAACCGCAAAAAAGGGAGTTGCAAATTTAATCAGAATAGAGAACCATGATCCGGTTGTCAACCACGACCACAGTGATGCACCTATGGCTGAGTGATCTTGGGCCATGGTGTTGGCTAAGGCTTTCATTTCAGCTATGGCACGAGTTATGTTACCTTCGTCACCGGTTTCATCTGGGATGAAGGTGCAACAGTGTTCTCCAACTATGGCACACACACCTCCATCCTTGGCTGTTATCAAATCTAGGACCATGCGGTCTTGCAACTCCATTTCTCTAAAGGCTTTTAATTCCTCTGCTATACCTTGTAGGGCTTTGATAGTTTGGTTAATGAACAATCCCATCCGATAATTCAATGGTTCTACACGGAGCATAACTTTACCCACTCCAATCTGTGGAAGTAGTGACAATATGACTTTCTCGGAGGTGGACCATAATTTGTGATCATCAGGGACATTACTACCCCAAATTGAATCATGTGGTTTAAATTGTACAGGTATAAATCTCTTATATCTTACTGGTATTTTCACTCCCCTTAAAAGGAATGCATCTTGAACCATCTGCACCATTGCACAGCGACCATTCCATACTGTGGGCAAACCCAAATACACTGTATGCCCACACATCCAATACCCATCATCTTGGGGATCAGTGCCCATTACATCAGGGAGAGTGTAATAGTCCCTGCAGGTGGCACCCATGGGTACTCCTGTGGCATTGAACCTGGCTTTGTTAGTGGTGTCTCGTCTGCACGGGGTAAGTATATCCCTACAGAATTTCATGGGGACTTCTCCTACTGGTCTGGACTTACCCCAGAATGTCATATTACTAGCGAAACACACAGCCGTAAAATCACTTGGGTATGGGACGTTGCTTAACATAACTAGATCTGTCCAATCATAGTTCAAAAGCCTTGTGAATTTTCTACCTGTTAAAGGTGGTACAGTGGCATCAACCTCGGGAACTACAGATCTAAATGCACCTTCTAGACACTGTGATCTCAGTATGTCGGGATACCATAGAGGTGTGTAGGCATTATAGGTATAGGGGTTGATTGGCTTGGGATACACTGGTGGGGTACATGTGGAATAAGGCATACGACTACACAAATAACAACTTTCTTTCACACCAGTTATTTTTTTCTGAAATACCATGAAATTATACCACATATTTTCTTCAAAATGATTCTTTGGATTGTTCTTTTCATACCACTTCACTTTCCTCTGTGACAGTAGCACGGCATCGTCTCGTTTTTCAACTCGAATGTCTGGGGGCGGGGCACTCAGCCACACCCATGCTGCCACTGATAGTACAGTCACAGTGATGAGGGTGGCAGTGGCTTTCATTTTGGCTTCTGTGTGAGGGTGTAAAAACTGTGAGAGGTCAAGGTTAGGTTAGGGGGGGTGTTTGGGGCAGGTGAGCAGACGTCAGATGATTCCTTCGCGGACAAGGGTTTTGGTACCGTCCGATTTGCAATCTACTCAGGGTTGCCGATGTCTCGAACTATTTTGACTTGGGATTGGTGAATCCACGTCGACCTCTCGGCAATCTTTACTGCGGTGGGGGTGGTGAGTTGAACCACGAATGGGCCTTCCCAACATGGCGAGGACCAGGATTTCCTTTTTATGACTCGAATCAGGATCTGGTCACCAGGCTTCACCACCTCCTGTAGGGGAGACAAAGGGGATAACGGCAGCTTACATGTATTTTGGACAAGTTTTTCTCTAAACATTTTTACCATCCACTCTGTGAGTGGATCTGCCTCGCCCTTAGTCTCTTGCCATGGTTCACCTTCCCATAGGGGAAGTTGGAATGGTCTTCCATGAACTATCTCAAAAGGTGTTAATCCTGAGCTAGTTGGTACAATTCTCATATATGTTTTGACCAGTGGTAAGCATTCTGGCCATGGTTTTTTTGTTTCTTCCATGTTTTTTTTAAGCCTTAGTTCTATTGTACCATTTGTTCTCTCTACCAGTCCCGCGCTTTGCGGATGGTACGAGCAGTGATTTTTTAGACTTATTCCTAGGTGGTTTGCTATGTATTGTATTATGCTGTTTACAAAATGAGTTCCATTGTCGCTCCAGATGATTCTGGGGATCCCATGTTCTGGGATTATGTGTTTACAGATGGCTTTAGCCACCGTCAATGCGTCTGGTGTTTTTGAGGGGACTATTTCAGTCCATTTCGAGAATGAGTCAATCAAGACTAAACAGTATTTATACTGGTTGCTTCTGGATAATTCAATGAAATCCATGTGTATAATTTCAAATGGGTAGGTACCTTTTGGGCATTGGCCTCGTTTGGGTCTGAGGTTACCTTGCACATTATGTTTGCAGCAAGTTAAACAGTCTCTACAAAAAATTTTAAAATAGGTATTTAGACCTGTTGTCACATGGAAAACACGCTGTACCATGTCTATCATCCCCCTTGTTGAGACATGAGACTTTCCATGGCTCAATTTTGCTACCATTTGGAATAATTTTTTTGGCAAGCAGGGTAGGCCTTTTATTGTATATAGGCCGTCCGCAGACTGTTCTGTGCCTTTGAGTATCCATGCATCTTTTTCATTCTGTGGTGCAATGTTTTGCATTTCAATTAATACTGTTTTTGGGATTGACTCATGTTGTTGTTGTGTATACTGAGCACTCAGTGTTTGTGCTGCTCCTTTAGCTGCTGTATCTGCTCTAGTATTTCCTCTACTAATTCTGTCGCTGCTGTTAGTATGTGCCTTACATTTGCATACAGCTATGTGGCTGGGAAGTAGTACTGCATTAAGTAATTGTTTCAGCTGTTCGGCATGCTCTACTGATTTGCCTGTGGATGTTTTCATCCCTCTTCTAATCCATTGTGCAGCAAATACATGTAGAGTGGAGTGTGCATATTGGCTGTCTGTATAAATCGTGACCTTCCTACCTTTAAACAATGTGCACGCCTTTGTCAATGCTATAATTTCTGCATCTTGCGCTGAGAGATTAGATGGCAATTTTTCTGCACATAAGACTTTGTTGTCTGTGACGACTGCAAATCCTACTTGATTTTTTCCTTGTTCTGATTTGGATGCGGATCCATCTACGTATACATAAGTGCTGTCTGGAATTGGAGTGTCTTTTAGATCTGGTCTTGGTTTACAGCTTTCACTGGTTCTTTCATCACATTGGTGTGGATCTCCGTCTTCTTCAGTTTGTATTAACGTTGCTGGGTTCAAGGTATTGCATCGCTTAATCGTGAGATGGGGTTGCGATAACAATGTGGCTGTTACGGCCAGGTGTCTTGCTGGTGACAGGAACGACATTTTGGTTTGTGTTATCAGTAGATCCACTTCATGGGGGACTTGGAGTGTGAGTGGATGGAACAGTACAAGTTCAGCTGTCATCTGGACCGCTAATGCTGCTGCGCACACTGCTCGTACTTACGGGGGTAGGGCAGCTGCAACTGGGTCCAGTCGTTTTGGGTAGAACGCTACTGGTTTAATCTTTGTTCCATGTGGTTGTAGTAACACTGATGTCATGAACGCTCCTTTGCAAGTCACTGTTTGGGTGAATGGTTTTTCATAGTCAGGAAATGCTAGGACTCCTGATTCCAAGATGTGTTCCTTCACTTCCATGAATGTTCGGTTTCCTTCTTCAGTCCATGTCACTGGGTATCTCATTGTCATCTCAGTGGCATAGATCATGTCTAGAAGTGGCTGAGTTAGTTCTGCATAATTTGGAATCCAACTCCTGCAGTAGTTAGTTAGGCCTAAGAAGGCCATCATTTGTTTTTTCGTCTGTGGTTTCGGACATTGCTGGATGGCTTCTCGTCTTCCATCCGTTAGTTCCCTTCCTTTCTGTGAGACTCAGTGTCCCAAGAAGATGACTGACTCCTGACAGTACTGCAGTTTCTTCAGCGACGCCTTGTTCCCAGTTTGCTCTCGATGTTTGAATAATCTGATTGCTTCCTCTTTGTTTTCCTCTTCGGTGGGGCTGGCTATCAGTATATCGTCTACATATACTAGGATCTGTGTGGTGTCTGTGTTCATGCTGATTTATACATGCTGCAATCTCTTGTGAGAATATTGTGGGGCTGTCGCAGAATCCCTGTGGCAGCCTTGTGTATGTGTATTTGGTTCCTTCGAATGTGAAACCAAACCAGTCTTGTGCTGTTTTGTGTAATGGTATAGAGAAAAAATGCATTGCTTAGGTCAATTACTGTAAAGAATTTCTGATTTGGCTTTAACTCGTTCAACAGTATGTGTGGGTCGGGTACGCAGGGTGCTCTGGACTTCACTGCTTCATTGACCCGTCTTAGGTCTTGGACCAATCTCCACGTTCCCGTCTCCGTTTTCTTCACGGGAAAGATAGGTGTGTTACATTCGCTTGATGGACTTTCAATTAGAATGCCTGCTTCGAGCATTTCTTTAATTACTGGTCTGATGCCATTTATAGCATCTGGTTTAAGGGGGTATTGTTTAGCCCGTGGTCGAAATGATGTCTTGGGCTCAATTCTTACTTCTCTTGCTGTGGTCATTTTTCCTACATCTGCTTTTGATTTGGACCACAGTGAACTCGGTACTGTAGGGAAATCTTCAGCTTGTAGTAGTATGTAGTCTTGTCATGCAGTTAAATGCGTCTTCGGACTTGCTTGGGTCATCCACTTCAGCTTCTGTCTTGTCACTGTTCCATATGGGGTGTTTGTTAGTACGCTGACTGTGGGAGTCTGATGTGACCACGACTCCTCGTTTCTGGTCTTCAAAAATTGCACCATGCGTCCTAGGTCTTTCCAGGACCTGTGGTGTTTTCTCTTTATGGACACATGAGGTGTTATCTCAAACTGTAGTAGTTTTTTCGCTTGTGGCGGCAAGTCCACCGAAGTGGCTGCATCTCCCTCTGCTGTGGAATACAGGTACTCCAGTCGGACTAGTTGGGGTCCCAGTCGCTCGAAGTGTTTAACAAATTCTGGTCTGGCTTATCCAAATTTCATGGTGTTGTGTAGTGGCCAGTGGGTTTGTGTTTGGCCATTAATATTTTCGACTTTGGATTTTAACTGTCGGATTACGGATGAGGGCCCTTGTGTTGCTAAATCTAGGGAGTAGAACGTATGAGGTTCCTCTTGATCTTCAACTATTTGGATTTCCGCTTCCTCCCATCTGTGTACTGGTTTCATACCATCGTCTGTGGGGATAAGGCTGATTCCCAGTTTACGGAGTAGATCTCTTCCCATGAGGTTCACAGGACAGTTTTTACTCAGGACAAATTTTGCTTCATGATTTTGTCCATTTTCATCAGTTATTTTTGTTTTCTTCGACTTCTTCAATAGCTCCATGTGTCCTCCTGCTCCTATCACAGTGATCCACTCCTTTCCTGGTATCAATCCTGGCACTTTGTCTTTGATGACTGATTTATCTGCTCCAGTGTCGCATAAGAATCTTACTGGTGTTTGACTTTGTCCCACCAGTAAGGTGTAGTATGGTTTGCTATCTCTCTCCCAGAGGGTGGACATGATTTCGGTTAAGTCTAACACTTCTACTGGCGAGCAGGGGGTTTCTTCGTCCTCCCAAACGCTTTCTTCAGTTTCCTCTTCTGTGTTAGACTTCCATTTCTTCTGGCGTCATTCTTGATATTGATTTTCAGGGTTGAACGGTGGGGGTCTCTGGTTCCACCTGTGTGTATTTTTGCAGTCTCGAGCAAAATGTCCTCTCTCTTGACACTTGAAACACTTGTCATCTGGGCTTCTTCTTCTTGGTCGGCCGTGTCTTCCTCGGCCACTTACTCTTCCATGTCCTCGTTGGTAGTATACTTCTGATGACTCTTCGTCCACCGATGAGGCCATGGCTTGGGTCAGAGCGTTAACTCCTGAACTTACCTGTTTTTGGCAGTGTCTCTCCTCAGCATGAATCGCCCACTCCATGAGTTGGTTCATTGGCATGGTTCGGTATGTGACACAGTACTTCTGCACGAACCCTTTGATGTGGGGCTGGAGGCCTTCCAGGAACCCTTGTCTCAGTTGGGCTTGGTACGCCCCTTGCTCATTTTGGTCTTCCGTTATCCCACTGTGGGCTTTGAACACTTCTTCAAATCTTGCTCTGAATTTATGAATTCCTTCTCCTTGTTCCTGTCTTGTGGCTCTAATTTTGTCATAACATGGTGTTGGGCGCCACGTCTCTCGAACTCGACTCAGGACTCTTTCTACTAGCATTGTTAGGTCTGGTGAATCATGGGGGTGAATTTTTCCTTGGTTGTTTTTTTCATCGAAGTTTCCTCTCACTCTTGCCCAGTTGTGTCCCAGACTCATGGTGAACGCTTTTCTTGTCTCAGCTCCATTCAGGTGAAAACTTTGCCTTAGCTGTTCAAAATTATTGGACCATTCAGTTGGGTTTTTTATTGGGTCTCCCAGTCCCTTTCATGCTTCAGTACATTCAGACTCGGTCCATGGACGGTGGACGAGAATGGTTTGATCACGATCTCCATTCACTTGGAAGTGTGGGTTTGCAACTTCAACCATGGGATACATTTGGCTTGGTGGTGCCCATGGCTGTGGGCCAGTGTAAGGTCCTTGAAATGCTATCAAGGGAGGATAGAGTTGTCCTCCTCCCATTTTTTCTCTTTGTGCTCTTGTCTGCATTTTGATTACTCCTGCTGGTTCTGCAGCGGCACCTGTGGACTCTGGCTCACCCCTCCTTCTTCATCGTGTGGATTGTAAGAGGCCCTTTGTAACTTGAGATGTTGTTCTTGTGTGTGCATCTCAGGTCCCCCTCCCTCTTTGTGCCCTTGGCTCGTAAAAGGTGCCTGGCACAGCCTGTCCGAAGTGAGTGCACTGGAGGGGGCCAGTGTCTCTTCGTGGGGCCTAATATTAATCAAAGCTGCCATACTTGTTTTTCGTTCAGCTTGTTTAATTTTCTTCATAATTTTTTGTTTCTGTCTTAATTGGGCTTGACCGATCCAAACTTGAATATCTTGAAGTTCTTTACATATCTTCTCTTTTTTTCCTCTTTCAATAGCCTTCTCGACTTGTAATTTACGCTTTATGGCCTGTAATGGCTCCTCCAACAGTCTCCCATCCCACTCTTTGTCTTTATTCTTCCTCCATTCTTTCATATATGTGCAATTATCAGGAAAATGCTTCAGCATAAACTTCATGTCGGTTGAGAGTTCTTTGCTGTTTGTTAAACCCATTTTTGCAACTTTTCTTTTGTTTGAAGATTTTTGCTTATTCAAAAATTATATTGATATATTCCGTTATTCTTATAATGTATTCATTAGTTTTTATTTAGTGTTTACTCACCTTCTCTAGGGACGTCCCGTTTAATTTACTATCTTATTTTCCCGCCTAGATAGTCATTTATACTCTTATTTTGTGCGGCAAACGACGTGATTTACGAGGGTGTCACAAGTGCTGTGGTTTAAATTTCTCCTTAGGGAGATTACTTGCAAGTTTTATATTTATTATTCTATATATATATATATATATATATATATATATATATATATATATATATATATATATATATATATATATATATATATATATATATATATATATATATATATATATATATATATATATATATATATATATATATATATATATATATATATATATATATATATATATATATATATATATATATATATATATATATATATATATTCTTTATTTTGAGCTTTCATTCTCTTGGCACAGTGTAATAATATTTTTTCTATATCTTTAACGCAATCCTCGGAGTCCCTGGCGGAGAGTTGCGACCTCCTCCTCTTTGTCTGGTGATTCACGCATTAGAACTTAAACCAGAAATCTCGAGATCCTTACTTGATCTCCCGTTTAATTTACCTAACTTCTCAAATCCCGAGAACGTTTCCCCTAACTTACGGGGAGCGGTAAAGAAACATTTTTCTCCGACACACGGAGCATCTTTCTTCTCTAGAAAGACAGGGTCTCAATACTGGATTGGATTCTACAAATTAATTTTAAAAGTGCCTTACCGCTCAGATGTGCTCTGTGTCCGGTGGGATGGATTCGCTTCCTTCTTCTGAACAGCGGAGAATCGATCACCCTTCTCCCCAATGGGGAGACAGCTGACGTCAGATTTTTGGATTAATTATTCGCGATCCAAAATCAGGATGCGAAACCTACCGGGTTTCGGGCACCAGAATGTTGGAGCTACCAGCCAACACTTAAATAAACTCGAACACAGGAACACACACTGATGCGGATGGAATGAAACTTAAAGCCCGCGTCTGCAGAGGCGGGGGAGTGGACAAATCAGAGGCCTGAGAGTGTGACTACTCTCCAAGCTCCTCAAGGCTGTTTCCCGCTGAAAAGTTGCTTCAACGGTGGTTTTATTAGAGATAAGACAAGTCATAAAAATGGTAGGCGTCAATACAAATGAAGGAGGTGGAGTACAAAAGGTGTAGTGCACATTTTAACCAATAGGTGTAAGTGAAATGGGTGCAAGATTAAATATATATGCATGCAAATATATTTCACACCCAGCGTAAATTTTCTCCAAAACATGCATTTTGCAATAAAAAAAAGTTGTTGCATTATAACTGGGTCCAGTCGGGTCTGGTTGCTGTTTATATCTGAAACTTGTGTCCAAAGATGATAGGGATGTATATTTTACTATTCTGTTTAAAAATAATCATGCAGGGATGTTTTGGGGCTTTTTTATACAAGAATCAAAAACCTCCAATGGATCTTTATTTTGCATGGTGGTTGAATTAGAACCGGGCCCAGTCGGTTCTGGTTGCCGCTTTTACCCAGATTTAGTGTCAATTGTGTGGATGGATGCATTTTCACTATTATGTGTAAAATTAAAGATGCAGGGATGTTCTGGGAATATTTCCCACCGTCAATAGTGTCCAAAACATTTTGCGATAAAAATAGTGGTTGTATTAGGGTTTCATTTCTATCACTTAGAATGATGCTAAATACAAAACTTGCTTGAATTGGACTATTTTACACTATATACACAGTAACTATGTGTCTCTGACAGTTTGTTTCGCAGCAGGGGGACATTTCAGTTTTTATTGCCTTAACGTGCGTTTCATGCGCTGAAAATCATGTTTTGGCCGAGTATGATAGTTTTCACTATAACTTAATTTCTATCACTTAGAATGATGCTAAATGAAAAACTTACTTGAATTGGACGATAATACACTATATACACAGTAACTATATGTCTCTGACAGTTTGTTTCGCAGCAGGGGAACATTTCAGTTTTTATTGCCTTAACGTGCGTTTCATGCGCTGAAAATCACGTTTTGGCCAAGTATCATAATTTTCACTATAACTTAATTTATATCACTTAGAATGATGCCAAATGAAAAACTTACTTGAATTGGACAATTATACACTATATACACAGTAACTATGTGTCTCTGACAGTTTGTTTCGCAGCAGGGGAACATTTCAGTTTTTATTGGCTTAACGTGCGTTTCATGCGCTGAAAATCACGTTTTGGCCAAGTATCATAGTTTTCATTATAACTTAATATCTAGCCATTAGAATGATGCCAAATGAAAAACTTATTAAATTATAAAATTTGATGATATTACACT
This sequence comes from Stigmatopora nigra, assembly GCF_051989575.1. Lineage (NCBI taxonomy): Eukaryota > Metazoa > Chordata > Actinopteri > Syngnathiformes > Syngnathidae > Stigmatopora > Stigmatopora nigra. The sequence goes on from NW_027551608.1 coordinate 695,564, forward strand.
ATGTATAGAGAGACATTTGTGTCTCTGACAGTTTTACACAGTTTTACAAGTTATGACTCCAGACTCTTAATTTACAATTCTGCCTTTATGGATACATTGCATCACCACCCCCTGAGTGGATCACTTACCTCTCACTGTCTTTTACTTACCTTCATTCAGCATGTAGGTGTCAGATCACCTTGTACCTAATGTCTATTCATATTACCTCACCCGAAGTTATTACACAGAAGGGATTGTGTTGTGTTACCCCAAGTTCAGAGTCCCAACGGATGTGGGAAACTTACAGCGTCTGTCTGCCAGAGAGCAGCAGCTGGAACCGATTGTGACCAGGGTGGCATGGGTCCCTGATCATGTCCCTGGCTCTGCTGAGGTAACGAGGGCTGGCAATGTCTTCCAGTGAGGGCAGAGTAGCCGACGTTCTTCTGCGTAGTGGTGATACCTTTCTAAATAGCCTTTTTGTCTGCTGCCGTTCTTCCCGCGTACCACCAAATGTGCTTTTTATGTGCTGATAAGCACGTTTTGGTCGAATATGAAAGTTTTCAAGTGTGCACTTGATCCTAGATGACCTGGAGAGTGACAGTTACTCCTGAAGTTGAACCTCTTTTCATCGCACAATACAAGGAAAAAATTGCAAACCCTGTTAGCCAGCCTTTCTTATATTTCTCGAGGCGAACAAACAATTGCAAGGCCAACTAGTTAGCCTTTCTGACATTCCACGATCTTTTAATTCAATTGTAAAACCAGTTTGGCTAGTCTACCTTGCATTCTACGATCTTAAAAAACAAAGTTAAACCAGTATGACCACATGGTGCGACAAGAATAAACAATTATTAAGCCAGTTAGCCAGTCCATCCCACAATTTCCTCCTTTTGTGTCTGTGAAAATATCGAAATATTGAAGTGGCTGTTTCCATGAGCCAGAGAAGAACCAGTCAAGCCATCCTCGTTGTGGACCCGGATCTCCGGTCACAGCTCTCTGCATGTTCCTAATAGCCTGCAGGGCATCATGGACCGAGCAGGACATGCCGGCAGGGATGAAGGGGCAGCACGAGTCTCCCACCATGAAACACACACAGCCCCGCTGGGTGGCCACTCCGTCAAGAGCAGGGCAGCCCTGGAAAATCACTTGGGCCATAGCGGCTACCCAGCCTGACTGATGCGCCGACACAGGCCCGGAACCTGCCTTCAATGGTCTTCAAATGCAGGGCGTTCCTTGCCGCTCCCACTCAAGGGAACTGAGCCATTAGGATTTTGGATGAGACTGACCAGTATTTGTGTTTGAGGGACACATCCGAGCCACACACTGGATCATGGTCGTGAGCTCCGTCAATAATGTGCCCAAATGGAGGTCATTGATTCGGGAATAACAGAACTTCTGAAGATCCCAAGATGATTATTTTTATACATAATAATCAAAAATACATCCCCATCGTCAATGGATACAATTTTTCGGGTAAATTCACCAACCAGAACAGACTGGGCCTGGTTCTAATACAACCACTATTTTAATCGCAGAATGCCTGTTTTGGACACTGTTTATGGTGGGAAAATAGCTCCAGAACCATCCTGGATCATTATTTTTACACAGAATAGTGAAAATACATCCATCTACACATTCAACACTAATTATGGGTAGAAGCACCAACCAGAACCGACTGGGCCTGGTTCTAATACGACCTCTTTTTTAATCGCAAAATGCCTGTTTTGGACAATGTTTATGGTGGGAAACATTATTTTTATAGAAAATAGTGAAACTACATCCACCCACTCAATCAACACAAATTCTGGGTAAATACACCAACCAGAACCGATTGGGCCTTGTTCTAATACAACCACTATTTTTATCGCAAAATGTTTTGGACACTATTGACGGTGTGAAATATTCCCAGAACATCCCTGCATCTTTAATTTTACACATAATAGTGAAAATGCATCCATCCACACAATTGACACTAAATCTGGGTAAAAGCGGCAACCAGAACCGACTGGGCCCGGTTCTAATTCAACCACCGTGCAAAATAAAGATCCATTGGAGGTTTTTGATTCTTGTGTAAAAAAAGCCCCAAAACATCCCTACATGATTATTTTTAAACAGAATAGTAAAATATACATCCCCATCCTCTTTGGACACAAGATTCGGATATAAACAGCAACCAGAACCGAGACTACCCAGTTATAATGCAACTATCCATCGTTCCTGCCTGCCTAAAATCTGCCACCATCATTCCTGTCCCCAAAAAGGCCAACCATCTGCAGCTTGAACGATTACAGGCCTGTTGCTCTCACGCCTGTGATCATGAAGTGCTTTGAAAAGTTGGTGGCCCGACACATCAGAAGGACAATCCCCCCCTCAGTTGACCCTCACCAGTTTGCTTATAGAGAAAACAGGTCCACTGAGGATGCTATCGCTGTGGCTCTTCACACAGCACTGAGCCACCTGGAGCACCGGGGGAACTATGTGACGATACTTTTCATAGACTATAGCTCAGCCTTTAACACCATCAAGCCGGACATCCTGAAGGACAAACTCTACCACCTTGGACTATCCTCTTCAATCTGCTGCTGGGTAAAGAACTTCTTGACTGGTCGACCACAAACTGTCAGAATGGGTCCACACCTCTCTTCCGCCATTACACTGAACACTGGCTCACCACAAGGCTGTGTACTGAGTCCTTTCCTGTACTCCTTGTACACATACGACTGCACACCAGCCCACCAGTCAAACTCTATCATCAAATTCGCCGATGACACCACTGTGATCGGACTCATCTCAGGCGGGGATGAGTCAGCTTACAGAGACGAGGTCGACAAACTGTCTTCTTGGTGCTCGGCGAACAATCTTACACTAAATACCGCAAAGACTAAAGAAATAATCCTGGACTTTCGCAAGCGCAGCACAGACCTGGCCCCACTCCTCATTAACGGAGTATGTGTAGACAGGGTCCAATCCTTCAAATTTCTGGGAGTCCACGTCACGGATAGGCTCCCCAAAGGCTGACTGAGGGAGGGTAAGTATAAAGACTGAGAGGTAAGTGATCCACCTTATTCTTGTTGGCATCGGTGAGGCATCTTGCAGTCGCCGCAAAATGGCGCTCAAGGCGGAGAGCTAACAAGTATGAATATGTCATAAATAAATGTCATAAATGTGTCTGGCCTGGAAAGACGAACTTGTGGTGAAGCACTATACAATTTCGTCATACGCTGCTGAGGGTATGATGACTACTAAGCTTTTTGTCAAGTCAATGATGACGACAATGCCTATGTCTGATTTTCATTTTTTCATTTTTTCAACTACTATTTTTTATCGCAAAATGCATGTTTTGGAGACTATTTATGGTGGTAAATACCCCTAGAACCATCCTGGATCTTTATTTTTAGACAGAATAGTGAAAATACATCCACCTACACAATCAACACTAACTCTGGGTAAAAGCACCAACCAGAACCGACTGGGCTTGGTTCTACTACAACCACCATGCAAAATAAAGTGCCCAAATGGAGGTCATTTATTCGGGCATAGAAGAACTTCTGAACATCCCTAGATGATCATTTTTATACAGAATAGTCAAAAATACAACCCCATTCCTATTGGACACACGTTAAGGGGGTATACACAAACCAGAACCGACTGGGCCTGGTTCTAATACAACCACTATTTTTGTCGCAAAATGCATGTTTTTGACACTATTTCTGGTGGGAAATAGTCTCAGAACATCCCTGGATCTTTATTCTTACAGAGAATAGTGAAAATACATCAAACCCACACAATCGACACTAATTGTGGGTAAAGCACCAACCAGAACCGACTGGGCCTGGTTCTAAACAACCACTTGTAAATAAAGTGCCCAAATTGAGGTCATTGATTAGGGCATAACAGAACTTCTGAACATCCCTAGAATATTATTTTTATAAAGAATAATAAAAAATACATCCCCATAATCATTGGACACAATTTCTGGGTAAAAACACGAACCAGAACCGACTGGGCGTGGTTCTAATACAACCACTACTTTAACCGCAAAATGCCTGTTTTGGACACTGTTTGTGGTGGGAAATAGCTCCAGAATCATCCTGGATCATTATTGTTATACAAAATAGTGAAAATACATCCACTCACACAATAAACACAAATTCTGGGTAAAAGCACCAACCAAAACCGACTGGGCCTGTTTCTAAACCACCACTTGTAAATAAAGTGACCAAATGAAAGTAATTCATTCGGGCATAACAGAACTTCTGAACATCGCTAGATGATTACTTCTATACAGAATAGTCAAGTATACATCCCCATCATAATTGGACACAAGTTTCGTATACAAACACCCACCAGAACCGACTGGACCCTGTTATAATGCAGCCACTATTTTGTATCGCAAAATGCATGTTTTGGACACTATTTATGGAGGGAAATAGCCCCGGAACTGTCCTGGATCTTTATTTTTAGACAGAATAGTGAAAATACATCTACCCACACAATGGATACTATATCTGGGTAAAAGCACCAACCAGAACCGACTGGGCCTGGTTCTTAAAAACCACCACTTGTAAATAAAGTGCCCAAATTGAGGTCATTGATTCGGGCGTAACAAAACTTCTGAACATCCCTAGATGATTATTTTTATACAGAATAATCAAAAATACATCCTTATCATCATTGGACACAATTTCAGGGTAAAAACACCAACCAGAATCGCCTGGGCCTGGTTCTAATACAACCACTATTTTAATCGCAAAATGCCTGTTTTGGACACTTTTTATGGTGGGAAATAGCTCCAGAATCACCTAGAATGATGCCAATGAAAGACTTACATGGATAGGACGATTTTACACTATATACACAGGAACTATGTGTCTCTGACAGTGCGTTGGCAGCAGGGGAACGTTTCAGTTTTTATTGCCTTAATGTGCTTTTCATGGCCTGATAATCACGTTTTGGCCAAGTATGATAGTTTTCATTGTAACTTAATTTCTATCACTTTGAACGATGCCAAATAAAAAACTTACTTGAATTGGACGATTTTACACTATATACACAGTAACTGTGTCTCTGACAGTTTGTTAGGCAGCAGGGGAACTTTTCAGTTTTTATTGCCTTAATGTACTTTTCATACCCTGAAAATCACGTTTTGGCCAAGTATGATTGTTTTCATTGTAACTTAATTTTTATCAATGAGAATGATGCCAAATGGATAACTTACTTGAATTGGACGATTTTACACTATATACACAGTAACTATGTGTCTCTGACAGTTTTTTTTGCAGCAGGGGAATATGTAAGATTAGACAAAGTATCTTTGCAAATGCTTGTTCATATTGTATAAGTTTTTGTGAGTATAACAGCATTGTAGTCATCCTTACGGCTGACATAGCAGCATAAACACCCAACTGTCTGACTGAATAAACAATCTTAGTCTTGTGATTGGGGTGACATGTCAGCACAAATATTCAACTGTCTGACACTGATCAATTACTTTTTGCCCTGCAAATGACTGAAATGTATCTGTCCAAAGTCCTAGTGACAACTGTCAGTTTTTCCTGTATTTAAGACACACACACTGGTCATTCGACTAGAGTTTCAGGAACATCGCGTTGAACAGGACCCTACTGTAGGAACTCTCACTGTCCACTTTGCAGTCTGGTAATAAACCAATTGGTCCGGGACCAATGAAAGTAGAACAAGAATTAGCAAAGTCATTATAGTCTTGGTCTGTTAATAGAGTCAGGGACTTAACTAAGACAAAGTCAGGGACTTTTGGTCTTTGTGTGTTCAGAGATATTGGGTTAATCACAAAGTGGAGATCAATTTCGGGTAATTTAGAAAATAATTGTTGTTGAAACTATTAAGTAAGTGATTAATATGGGTCAGAAAGCAACAAAAGGGATGGGTTTATTGTCAGACTGCAAAATGAAAATCGGAGAGTTACCGGGACGAGATATCATGGTCCAGCTTGGGCTAAGCCTAGTGGCCACCCAAAATGGCCTCTGACCCAGGGAATTACAGACCAAAAATATCTTCCACACCACCACATCTAACAGCTTCTACTCTCTCGACATTGTCGGGAATGATTCTGCCAAGGTAGCTGAAAGTCTAAGAGAACAGTCTGAAGATATCTGCCCAGCAGCCCCAGTACAGGAACAACAAACATGGCCATTACATGTCACCCTGAAGTTCATGGGAGACCGGACGACAAGTGGTTAAACCAATTCTCACAGTTGCCCACTCAACGAATCATAATTAACCACGTATATGCAACTGACCTAATGGACAACCCATTGCCCCCCGGACACATTGCCTATGGGGATGGATCATCATCAAAAACCCTGGATGGAGAAAAACACAACGTATATGCCGTGGTGACTCAAAAAGACAACCTCAAGACAGGACGACTCCCCGGCGACTGGTCTGCACAAGCCGCAGAAATAGTGGCACTGACAGAGGCATGTAGACTATTCCTAGAACAAGACGTGACGGTGGAAAGACACAGCCCAATTCCTGCTGAATTCCTAAGAGAAATGCAAAATCATTCCCCAGAAAAAGAGAAACTGCAATGGGAAACAGAAGGAGCCACTCAACACAATAACGGACTCTATGCAGTAGAAAACAAGCCATGCGTGACACGATCATTGTTTGAAGTAATTGCCAAATTGAGCCATGGGAGGAGCCATGTCTCAACAGGAGGGATGATCAGTACAGTACAACAAACAATGCATGTTCCCAGAGGTCTCCAAACTTACTTCAATTATTTTGCAGAAACTGTCTAAACTGCTGTAGACACAACTCTCAAGGCAATGAACAACCCAAGCATGGAACAAGGCAAACAGGAACATATCCCTTCGAGCTTCTGAACATGGATTTCATCTAACTGAACCAAAGTGCTGGACTCGTCGAACAAACCATTAGAACAGTAAAACTCAGACTCAGAAAAACCATGGAAGATACAGGAAAACCATGGCAAGAATGCCTGAGCCTGGTAGAAACGTACATGAGAATCATTCCAACAGCACAGGGATGCACACCATTTGAGGCAGTGAACGACAGACCCTTCCACTTAACAATGTGGGAAAAAGATCTGGTGGTAGAAGAGAAAAGAGAAACAGATTCCCTCACTAAGTGGTTATGCAAAATGTTCCAAGAAAGAACTGTGATGAATGCAAAATAATCTGCCGACATCTTCTCTGTCTCCCACAGAGGAGGTCCTGTCCCCAGGAGACCTGGTACTCGTCAAGGTGATAAAAAGAAAGTGCTGGTCTTCTCCACGTTGGGACGGACCTCACCGTGTGATTTTGGCCATCATCATCACCGCTCTGTGTTCAACCACATGGGGGGAACGTACCAGAACCTTGGTACATTCCCACTGGAGGAGAATGCCCCACTAGCTGGTTCAGGAAACGATCAGGGACCCCAGATCTGCATCCCATTAACCAAGACACCAATCGTCGTTGAAGTCCCTTTGCTCAGCCTACAGCTTACTCACTTGGGATTATACGGGACTGACTCTAGTTATTTTTATTGGTACCTACAAGCTCCCAGAGTCTGAGTGGTCTGTCCGGACACCTTGGACCAGGTCCTCCTCCATACAGGCTACAAAACCATCACATGGCCCCTTTCCAAAGAAGCTACCACCATGACCGCTAACTTCACCAAGTTAGCCACCACCATCAAAGATGGTAAACATATGCTTAGACCTTACGACCAATATCCAACAAAAAGGCTGCATCAACCTATGCCTCCGACCGGACCGACCAGGAAAAGGCCCCCTCTTTACTATCACCATCCGCACTACTAGTCCAGCCATGGTCCCAAAAGTGATTGGTGTGAACCCCTTCGTACAACCATCCGCCACACGCCTACTCAAAATCCGTCCGGCAGGAACACCTAAGCCTGAGTAGATACACCTTATTCTCGCCCATGTCCAAACACAGCAAGAAAACGACTACAACCCGATGATGAGGAACAGTTGGTACAGATACACCGCACTCACAGCCCGCGCCACAACCAATGAGTTGTTATGTCTGTTCCCTCTTGCCTACTGCCGTAGCCCAACCACAGCTATGGTCCAACCGACAGAACGAAGAACTCGCCAACCTCACCTACAACTGTATCCTGGGTAATCTGAGAGAATCCTTCCAGCAAAGCTCGACCGCCTACATACCATGGTCGCAGTACCATTAGCAGCTACAGTCAATACCGCAACGTATGTCCTGTTCCAGTTGCTTCCATCTGGCAGACGCTACAGGTCCTACAAAGCACGGACAAACAGGCTCAAGGACAGCTTTTTCCCAACAGCCATCAGGTCTCTGAACCTGCAGCAACACGTGACGTGACGACTACACATATCCCTACTATGAAATTAAGTCAAGTCGAAATGAAGTAACAGGAAGGTCGTTTGGCGCAGATCTGCCTTCCAAAGGCTGACTGAGGGAGGGTAAGTATAAAGACTGAGAGGTAAGTGATCCACCTTATTCTTGTTGGCATCGGTGAGGCATCTTGCAGTCGCCGCAAAATGGCGCTCAAGGCGGAGAGCTAACAAGTATGAATATGTCATAAATAAATGTCATAAATGTGTCTGGCCTGGAAAGACGAACTTGTGGTGAAGCACTATACAATTTCGTCATACGCTGCTGAGGGTATGATGACTACTAAGCTTTTTGTCAAGTCAATGATGACGACAATGCCTATGTCTGATTTTCATTTTTTCATTTTTTCAACTACTATTTTTTATCGCAAAATGCATGTTTTGGAGACTATTTATGGTGGTAAATACCCCTAGAACCATCCTGGATCTTTATTTTTAGACAGAATAGTGAAAATACATCCACCTACACAATCAACACTAACTCTGGGTAAAAGCACCAACCAGAACCGACTGGGCTTGGTTCTACTACAACCACCATGCAAAATAAAGTGCCCAAATGGAGGTCATTTATTCGGGCATAGAAGAACTTCTGAACATCCCTAGATGATCATTTTTATACAGAATAGTCAAAAATACAACCCCATTCCTATTGGACACACGTTAAGGGGGTATACACAAACCAGAACCGACTGGGCCTGGTTCTAATACAACCACTATTTTTGTCGCAAAATGCATGTTTTTGACACTATTTCTGGTGGGAAATAGTCTCAGAACATCCCTGGATCTTTATTCTTACACAGAATAGTGAAAATACATCAAACCCACACAATCGACACTAATTGTGGGTAAAGCACCAACCAGAACCGACTGGGCCTGGTTCTAAACAACCACTTGTAAATAAAGTGCCCAAATTGAGGTCATTGATTAGGGCATAACAGAACTTCTGAACATCCCTAGAATCTTATTTTTATAAAGAATAATAAAAAAATACATCCCCATAATCATTGGACACAATTTCTGGGTAAAAACACGAACCAGAACCGACTGGGCGTGGTTCTAATACAACCACTACTTTAACCGCAAAATGCCTGTTTTGGACACTGTTTGTGGTGGGAAATAGCTCCAGAATCATCCTGGATCATTATTGTTATACAAAATAGTGAAAATACATCCACTCACACAATAAACACAAATTCTGGGTAAAAGCACCAACCAAAACCGACTGGGCCTGTTTCTAAACCACCACTTGTAAATAAAGTGACCAAATGAAAGTAATTCATTCGGGCATAAACGAACTTCTGAACATCGCTAGATGATTACTTCTATACAGAATAGTCAAGTATACATCCCCATCATAATTGGACACAAGTTTCGTATACAAACACCCACCAGAACCGACTGGACCCTGTTATAATGCAGCCACTATTTTGTATCGCAAAATGCATGTTTTGGACACTATTTATGGAGGGAAATAGCCCCGGAACTGTCCTGGATCTTTATTTTTAGACAGAATAGTGAAAATACATCTACCCACACAATGGATACTATATCTGGGTAAAAGCACCAACCAGAACCGACTGGGCCTGGTTCTTAAAAACCACCACTTGTAAATAAAGTGCCCAAATTGAGGTCATTGATTCGGGCGTAACAAAACTTCTGAACATCCCTAGATGATTATTTTTATACAGAATAATCAAAAATACATCCTTATCATCATTGGACACAATTTCAGGGTAAAAACACCAACCAGAATCGCCTGGGCCTGGTTCTAATACAACCACTATTTTAATCGCAAAATGCCTGTTTTGGACACTTTTTATGGTGGGAAATAGCTCCAGAATCACCTAGAATGATGCCAATGAAAGACTTACATGGATAGGACGATTTTACACTATATACACAGGAACTATGTGTCTCTGACAGTGCGTTGGCAGCAGGGGAACGTTTCAGTTTTTATTGCCTTAATGTGCTTTTCATGGCCTGATAATCACGTTTTGGCCAAGTATGATAGTTTTCATTGTAACTTAATTTCTATCACTTTGAACGATGCCAAATAAAAAACTTACTTGAATTGGACGATTTTTCACTACATACACAGTAACTGTGTCTCTGACAGTTTGTCTGGCAGCAGGGGAACTTTTCAGTTTTTATTGCCTTCATGTACTTTTCATGCCCTGAAAATCACGTTTTGGCCAAGTATGATTGTTTTCATTATAACTTAATTTCTAGCTTGAGGACATAGCTTCCTCCTCATTCTCAACGTCAAGGATCAATCGTCCACCTAAAGTCACTATTGGTGCTTGTATGGGTATACCGTGAGGTTTTAATGGAGCTTTATTATTCAGTGGAGGCGCTGAAGGTACAAGAGTCAAAGTTGGTTCGATCTAGGTGGGGGCCCTCACCGCAGCCAAAGCTATTGACGCAATTACCAGGTTGTGTATTGCCAATCTATGCTGTTTCAACTCCTCCTCCTTTCTCAGTATCGACCCCCGCCTCCACCTCCACACCTCCTCTTTTCTCCTTCGGAGTTCCACCTCCTTAGCTGTGACGTCATGCTCTACTTTCCGCAAAGCAATGGACAAGTTATTCATATTCCATTCATGCTTTTGACCTACAAAATGTACATTTTCTTTTAAAGTACTAAATTGTTTCACCAACTCGCGTCTTATTTTTGGTTGTTTTTTTAACTTGAACACCACTCAGAACCTGTGCTTCCACATCTGCATACAAAATTGTCAATTCATTCCATTCTCCACATTCTCCCGCACTCTCACATCCTTCCATTTTCACCAATTCAATCTAGATCAAGTCTCCGGATAAATTTGGAATTTTAGTATGTTCAATTCTAGGAATTATTGTTACTTTTTTTTTTTTTTTTTTTTTTTTTAGAATCAATTCTAGGAATCAAACATCTGTGGACCCAGTCGTTTCCCTGCTGAAGACTTTAAAATAACTCCTGCATACAACTCTTTCCGGAATCTCTTGTTCCTTTGTTTCATACGACCGTTTTCTCTATCTCAAAACGACCGTTCTGGGATCGTCATTAATTCCGACTCTAGATATATTACAACCTTTTCGGAATCTCCTATTCCCGATATCCCCTTTCTATAGTCACTTCTCCATAATTTAAAAATCCAATAGCAGAATTTTAACGTTTCAGTAATAGGTATTCTGCTTACCTTTCAGTTGATCAGGCGCCTGTCGGAGAAGTCCCAAGAGAAAGGTCTCACGCTCGCCGGCGCTCCCTCACGTTCGCTGACGTGGTTAACTTTTCCTTATTCCCACGTTCGCTGACGTGTTTTAACTTTTCCTTATTCCCACGTTCGCTGACGTGTTTAACTTTTCCTTATTCCCACGTTCGCTGACGTGTTTCGATAACCGCGACTCCACGTTTGCCGACGTGTTTTAGAGTCCGCGGCTGGCCTTAACCCATATGTCTACGCAGTCTCCTCCCTGGTTCACGGACGGAGTTATCGGCCTTAACCCCTATCTGTCTACGCAACCGACTCACGGACTGGGTCACCAAAACTGTTAGACTATAAATATTTTACCTGACTCCAATTCCTTAACTCTGTAGTCTCCAGTCTAACAATGGAGCGTGTTCAGCATCGGAGGAGACAAACCAGGGTTGAGCGAGTTTATCCACAGATGATTTATTCCACTCAAATTGATTCATACAGAGCTCCGGGTCTCCCTCCCATAGAATAAGCCCGCTGAGTGTTGATGTCCCAAAGCGGAGGATGGAAAAGACATTGTCCAAACCCGCGTTTGCCCAGTTATAGTCCAACAAAAATGCATATTCATTCGCTGATTAATAATGAGATGTGGGCTGGTCCAGGGCTGCTGTGAGGGGGGGGGGGGTTCTCTGGGCTCCACATCTTCCAGCCTTGAATCCACATCATCCAGACCTCTGTCTCCGCTGGTCCTATAAAGTCCCGACCCTCCGCCCTGCTCTTTGTTCCTCTGCCCTTTGAAGTCCTCCATCTGGTCTCTTATCAGTGTGGATCCCACCTTGAAATAAGAATCTCAGGAAGAGCCTTTTGTTAACATTATAGTTGAGGAGTCTCAGACCCATCCTTCTGTTCATATTGTATTTGAGTTGGGAACCAGTGGCGACTCTAAAACAAGTCCGCCACAACAAAAGGAATGAGTAAAATGTGATATCAAAATGAAACAGCTATACTAAAAAGAATGAGTAAAATATGATATCAAAATGAAACAGCTATACTAAAAAGAATGAGTAAAATATGATATCAAAATGAAACAGCTATACTAAAAAGAATGAGTAAAATATGTCATATTCTTTACCACTCAACGAATCATAATTAACCACGTATATGCATAATGACCTAATGGACAACCCATTGCCCCCCGGACACATTGCCTATGGGGATGGATCATCATCAAAAACCCTGGATGGAGAAAAACACAACGTATATGCCGTGGTGACTCAAAAAGACAACCTCAAGACAGGACGACTCCCCGGCGACTGGTCTGCACAAGCCGCAGAAATAGTGGCACTGACAGAGGCATGTAGACTATTCCTAGAACAAGACGTGACGGTGGAAAGACACAGCCCAATCCCTGCTGAATTCCTAAGAGAAATGCAAAATCATTCCCCAGAAAAAGAGAAACTGCAATGGGAAACAGAAGGAGCCACTCAACACAAGAACGGACTCTATGCAGTAGAAAACAAGCCATGCGTGACACGATCATTGTTTGAAGTAATTGCCACATTGAGCCATGGGAGGAGCCATGTCTCAACAGGAGGGATGATCAGTACAGTACAACAAACAATGCATGTTCCCAGAGGTCTCCAAACTTACCTCAATTATTTTGCAGAAACTGTCTAAACTGCTGTAGACACAACTCTCAAGGCAATGAACGTATTATTATTATGATTATACACTATATACACAGTAACTATGTGTCTCTGACAGTTTGTTTCGCAGCAGGGGAACATTTCAGTTTTTATTGCCTTAACGTGCGTTTCATGCGCTGAAAATCACGTTTTGGCCAAGTATCATAGTTTTCACTATAACTTAATTTCTATCACTTAGAATGATGCTAAATGCAAAACTTACTTGAATTGGACGATTTTACACTATATACACAGCAACTTTGTGCCTCAGACAGTTTTTTTCGCAGCAGGGGAACATTTCAGTTTTTATTGCCTTAACGTGCGTTTCATGCGCTGAAAATCACGTTTTGGCCAAGTATCATAGTTTTCACTATAACTTAATTTCTATCACTTTGAATGATGCTAAATGCAAAAGTTACTTGAATTGGACGATTTTACACTATATACACAGTAACTATGTGCCTCTGACAGTTTGTTTCGCAGCAGGGGAACATTTCAGTTTTTATTGCCTTAACGTGCGTTTCATGTGCTGAAAATCACGTTTTGGCCAAGTATCACAATTTTCACTATAACCGGAATAGTTTTCAGTAACTCCTCTGTCTGGTGGTGATCAGTCAATTCCCTACCATGTTCTCGAGTCAAGATTTGTTCCTCCAAAATGACTCTTATCAGAATCTGATAAGAGTCATGCAATTTGGAATAAGTCAGCCCTGGTAGGTCAGTGGACTGCCAGTCAGTGACTTTAAGAAGTTTCTTGACCATGGGACCGAGTTGACGAGCTTCGTGACCATAAGACAGAGCCAAAGAAATGTGGGGGTCGGCTGTATCCGACATTTTGTACCACACTTTTTGCGATTCGTCCAAATCAACATATGAAGCTACGCCTTCTGGACCCACAAATATTTTGGTGGATTTCAATTGCCAGGGTGTTCCAAGAACCTTCTGAAAACGGTCTCGATAGACTAAGTCATCTTCTGTGTCATAAAACAAAGTACAATGAAAGTCATCCTTGGGCGGAAGGTAAGGCCGGAGTGAATCAATGAATGATTTCCACTGGTGATAAACAAACAACAGTCCCCCAGTGGCCGGAGTTTCAGGCTCAAGACATGACCAATAGATTGTTGCTACCTCGGTGTCTTGTTGCAAGGGACACATCAACCATTGTCCACATGTTCGTACTGGTTGCGAACACGGAATCTTTGCACCATTTTGTAAAGTCACTGTGAGGCCATCCGGCCCACATAAGATGGTAGCTCCAATAGACATCAACAAGTCTCTTCCCATTAAATTCACAGGTGTTTGGGGTGAATGGACGTAGGAATGAAATAGAGTCTGTTTTAGGTGGGGTATTTCCGTTTGCAGCGGTCTGGTAATAGGCAGAGCTTGAGGAGATCCCGAGAAGCCGACCAAAGTTATGGTTGAAGAGGAGAGACAACCGGCTGTGAGCGGCATGTTCAAAGATGAGTATGTTGCTCCCGTGTCCACCAAAGCTGATGTTTGGACGCCGTTGATTCTCATATGAAGCATTGGGTCTGCCGTTCCCCTGCTTACCGAGCCTCTCGGGCACCCCTATTCGGAGTGTGGAGGATCCCATGGACTGTGAGGATCATCTCCACCCTGGTAATATTGTCCAGTTGACTGAGCTGGCTGCTGTGACCGCCATGGTCTGCCAGTGCCTCTTGCTCCTCCGCGCGTGGGCCGCTGTTGATGTGGTGGCCCCCCCTGTTGTGTTGGGGGTTGCCGCGGGTACTGTCGCTGACTGGGACACTCATGTCTCCAGTGTCCAGGACGGCCACATGTAAAACAGTTGTCTTGTTGGCCCGGTCTCGAGTACCCTTTTCCCCGGCCACCAGAGAAACCACCCCTGCGACCACCGTATCCATCATGGAACTGACCACCATCTCCAGCCCGACCATGGCCCTGGAACATCTGGGCAGATTGGTTTGTCTTTTCCTGTTTAGATTTTTTGGATTCACTATAAAATTTGGAAAGTTGTAATTTTACCAGAGCAGAATTCATATTTAGCGACTCGGCTTTTTCTTTTACCTTCTCGTTATCATACATCTTACAATGGTGAGACAGGTGACGTTTAAACCTTGGTTCATCACCAGTCAACAAGTCAGGGTCCTTTTTCAACTCCTTTTTCACAGGTTCTGGAAGACCCTCGACAACAGCTGTTCGGAATAAGAGGATATTATCTAATCTGCCCGATGGGTGTCGGCCGGTACTATCTATCCAGGCATTAATGCACTTTTCATAGTGTACCGGACCTCCCACTCCATCGATGTATGGAAACACGGTTGGAGCCATGTCATGGGATCTTGGGAAGGTATTTTTAATTGCCGTAAATAAGGCGCCCGATACCTGGGACAATGGGGTTTCGTGTGGGTACCTGATAGTTTCTGCTTCCTCCTCTATCATTTGTAATTGATGATGAGAGCAGGAAGCTGATATGGCCTGTCTCATGTCACCAAGCGCACAATTCTGTCCGCTCATTAGGGCCAAAAACTTCATCAGCCATGTACTTCCTCCATTTGCCATTGGAGGGAGTTGGTCAGCCAATGTAGCCACATCTCTAAGACCAAGAGGTTCAAATATCATTTCTGCTCCCTGAGGGCGGAGGGGATACATACCTCCAGATGTTGCTTGTAC
The DNA here is from genome assembly GCF_051989575.1 of Stigmatopora nigra. Taxonomy (NCBI): domain Eukaryota; kingdom Metazoa; phylum Chordata; class Actinopteri; order Syngnathiformes; family Syngnathidae; genus Stigmatopora; species Stigmatopora nigra. The sequence continues at coordinate 711,433 of NW_027551608.1, forward strand.
CCGCTTTGCGCTGGGCTTTGGTTTTGGCGCGGCAGTCTTGTCTGGTGTCTCTTTTGCCCCATTGTTACGTGGGCGAAGGGCGTAATGAGATCCCAAATCTGGTAGAGCCTGTTTATACATGTCCACACTCTCATTCTCCTGTTCACCTGCAATGTCTGAATCATTATCTGAGTTATAGTCTGATTGTCGATTCGCGTCCTCAAACAGTATAAGATTGTCAGTCAAGTCATCTTTTCCTTTTTTCCTACCTTTCTTTATTTCATTTTTCTGTCGAGTCCCTTTGGTCATTTCTTTTTCATCATTGTCCTCTCGGTCAGTCAAGTCAACTCAGGATCGTTCTGTCCTATCTTTCGCGTGTTCGAGATTACATGCTTTTCCTATGAGGCCTTTTGCCTCGGAGGACATAGCTTCCTCCTCATTCTCAACGTCAAGGATCAATCGTCCACCTAAAGTCACTATTGGTGCTTGTATGGGTATACCGTGAGGTTTTAATGGAGCTTTATTATTCAGTGGAGGCGCTGAAGGTACAAGAGTCAAAGTTGGTTCGATCTAGGTGGGGGCCCTCACCGCAGCCAAAGCTATTGACGCAATTACCAGGTTGTGTATTGCCAATCTATGCTGTTTCAACTCCTCCTCCTTTCTCAGTATCGACCCCCGCCTCCACCTCCACACCTCCTCTTTTCTCCTTCGGAGTTCCACCTCCTTAGCTGTGACGTCATGCTCTACTTTCCGCAAAGCAATGGACAAGTTATTCATATTCCATTCATGCTTTTGACCTACAAAATGTACATTTTCTTTTAAAGTACTAAATTGTTTCACCAACTCGCGTCTTATTTTTGGTTGTTTTTTTTAACTTGAACACCACTCAGAACCTGTGCTTCCACATCTGCATACAAAATTGTCAATTCATTCCATTCTCCACATTCTCCCGCACTCTCACATCCTTCCATTTTCACCAATTCAATCTAGATCAAGTCTCCGGATAAATTTGGAATTTTAGTATGTTCAATTCTAGGAATTATTGTTACTTTTTTTTTTTTTTTTTTTTTTTTTTAGAATCAATTCTAGGAATCAAACATCTGTGGACCCAGTCGTTTCCCTGCTGAAGACTTTAAAATAACTCCTGCATACAACTCTTTCCGGAATCTCTTGTTCCTTTGTTTCATACGACCGTTTTCTCTATCTCAAAACGACCGTTCTGGGATCGTCATTAATTCCGACTCTAGATATATTACAACCTTTTCGGAATCTCCTATTCCCGATATCCCCTTTCTATAGTCACTTCTCCATAATTTAAAAATCCAATAGCAGAATTTTAACGTTTCAGTAATAGGTATTCTGCTTACCTTTCAGTTGATCAGGCGCCTGTCGGAGAAGTCCCAAGAGAAAGGTCTCACGCTCGCCGGCGCTCCCTCACGTTCGCTGACGTGGTTAACTTTTCCTTATTCCCACGTTCGCTGACGTGTTTTAACTTTTCCTTATTCCCACGTTCGCTGACGTGTTTAACTTTTCCTTATTCCCACGTTCGCTGACGTGTTTCGATAACCGCGACTCCACGTTTGCCGACGTGTTTTAGAGTCCGCGGCTGGCCTTAACCCATATGTCTACGCAGTCTCCTCCCTGGTTCACGGACGGAGTTATCGGCCTTAACCCCTATCTGTCTACGCAACCGACTCACGGACTGGGTCACCAAAACTGTTAGACTATAAATATTTTACCTGACTCCAATTCCTTAACTCTGTAGTCTCCAGTCTAACAATGGAGCGTGTTCAGCATCGGAGGAGACAAACCAGGGTTGAGCGAGTTTATCCACAGATGATTTATTCCATTCAAATTGATTCATACAGAGCTCCGGGTCTCCCTCCCATAGAATAAGCCCGCTGAGTGTTGATGTCCCAAAGCGGAGGATGGAAAAGACATTGTCCAAACCCGCGTTTGCCCAGTTATAGTCCAACAAAAATGCATATTCATTCGCTGATTAATAATGAGATGTGGGCTGGTCCAGGGCTGCTGTGAGGGGGGGTTTCTCTGGGCTCCACATCTTCCAGCCTTGAATCCACATCATCCAGACCTCTGTCTCCGCTGGTCCTATAAAGTCCCGACCCTCCGCCCTGCTCTTTGTTCCTCTGCCCTTTGAAGTCCTCCATCTGGTCTCTTATCAGTGTGGATCCCACCTTGAAATAAGAATGTCAGGAAGAGCCTTTTGTTAACATTATAGTTGAGGAGTCTCAGACCCATCCTTCTGTTCATATTGTATTTGAGTTGGGAACCAGTGGCGACTCTAAAACAAGACCGCCACAACAAAAGGAATGAGTAAAATGTGATATCAAAATGAAACAGCTATACTAAAAAGAATGAGTAAAATATGATATCAAAATGAAACAGCTATACTAAAAAAAATGAGTAAAATATGTTATATTCTTCATTCCCTCTCTTGGTCTCCTAAAGAGACCACATCAACAACACCACACAGGTTAGTGTCAAATGAAATGTAAAACTATATTAGTATAAAAACAAAGAAGCACTACATTAGTATATCCATGAACACGTGCCCAGCGGGGGGTCCAGAGGGGTCAGTTTGGCGCAACTGGACATACTGACCTCTAGGGCCTGGTCCCACTGCTTTATCGATCAGTCGAGTGACTAGAGTACGAGCTAAGGGGAAGATACAACAGCTACAGAGAATAAGCAGAGTAATGAGCACTCCAGCAGATATGAGGATGTTGCCTATCAAACCTTTCCAGGCACCAAAATAATCCATCCATTGGTCCCAGATTGAGGTGTCCACACCTGACTGATCGGCCATCTTATTAGTCAGGGTTCGGAGGCCTTCTAAAGCTTTGGTGAGACGTCCATTTGGAGCAGTGTTATTAGGAATGAAAGTACAACAGGCATCACCAAAGATAGCACACACACCACCCTTCTCAGCCAATAACATGTCTAATGCTATACGATTTTGGAAGGCCATGAGGGATGTTGCCGCTAGCTGGTCACGTACCGCCTCTAACGACTCAACCGTGTAATTGCCAAGTCGCTGGACATTGTAATGAATATAATTGATGCGATCAACATTTTTGTTGGGAGTTACCCAAATTAGAATACTTTCGAATCCCGCTGAAACCTGATTAGCAAGTTTATACTCATTAGGAACGCCACGGGGGACGCCTATGGCGTCAATATAGGTGGGATCGGAGTTACCCATCCAGGTGTGTGGTGCTCTCTTTTGGCGATGCAAGACCTCCTTCAGGTTTGGAGGTAACCTTATTTCAGCTGTGAGATTCACTGAGGAAACAGAAACAGGAAGTAACAGAGACACCACAGAACACACACCCGCAGCATTTGTGGGCAATCTATCATACAACTTATCACTTCCACACCATAACCAGATGTCAGCTCGGGATAAGGGGTATGGTACCGGAAAGAACATGTTTGATACACACCAGTCAGACGGAATGCTTCCAAATGATGTTCCAGTCCCTTGTAATTTGAGGCAGGTAAAATTTTGGCGTGCTACATATTTGTCAAAAATTGTTTTTTCTTTGTTCTCTCGGGTAAGTGGGAATATCGAATCGTATTTAGAGCACTTAAAGGTTGGATTGGTGTTTTTTAGGAGGTCCACAATACATTCTTTATCAATTGGGGCCGAAATGATACGGAGTACGGGTCGGGCACCCATACATACGAGACAATCATTTCGGGTTTCGCTGGCAGCTTGTTCCGCCATTAACAGCCAATTGTTAGATAACGCTGAAACACCTGTAGTCATTCTAAACCACTCGTCCACTGATGGTTTGCCATGAATTATCTGGACTATACTCGATCTAGGGGATACAAATGACGGAATCACCTTGCCGGTTGTCGCCTGAGTAATATTGGGGTTTTTACATATCCCCACTGACCAGCATGGATCGTTGTCCGAACACCATACAACAGGTTCAGGAAGCTACACTTTGTGGACGATGAAGTCCAGTCCCCCTCCCTCCACAGAGGTAAAGTGCCTTCCGACTCATTTATCCTGCGATACAAACCAGAATTATCAACAGAAAAATTTGAAACCCTCTTTTGCCATTCTTTAGCTGTTTTTGACCAGCCATAAGTACCAGGTGACCAGCGGGTCGACTGATCCATTACAAAGGTGTGTGCCCAATTACCCCCTGTGTCCTGGTACGGCCTAGCATCAATATACCATTGGTATCTGTTTCCCATTTCCATTATTTGTTGAGTATAACGCTGCATATGGAATAAACATGCGAATTTCGAACGTACCGTTGTAACAAAACCATAGCCTATTGTCATATAATAATTAATTGAAAAGATTATTGCTCAGCAAGCAATACCATAAAACTATAGGGAACTCTTTTATATTGGGTTTGACGTCTCCATATGGTTTCAATTGAGACTAAACCATCTTACAAAGGATTAGGATAACCTACCAGACAAGGGAAAATACGATGGGATCTAACAACTCCCTCAATCACCATTCTTTTGGGGAAAAGTGTTTTTACAAATGAAAAAACGTGTCCTACTTGGCAAGAAAAAAAAATATTGAAACAGTGTTTATCCTGTTACGCAGTAAATAGGAAGTCAATTTTTCCACTGTTTAATCATTTTACCAGCTTAAACCTTACAGGGCATGGTCTGAAGCTGGGGGCAATAAATGAGACGTGGTGTACCGGCGTTTTAAAACAAGCTACACCCCTGATACCACGTTCTTGCCTGTGGTGGCGGGGTGGTAGATAAATTATACGACTCCTGCCAAAACGCGGCAGGACTAGGTACTTTGGTCTCACTGCTCTTACCGGTGTCTGTTTTTCCATCCACAGTGGAGGAGATACAATTGGCGGCTCAGAATTCGGAGGTGAAGGGTCGACCCTCCCGACATGGTCGAGAGGCATGGAGGGAAGGAGATCCAACATACATTGATGCGATTGGCATCCCCCGGGGCGTACCAGATGAGTATAAGCTGGCTAATCAGATCGCAGCAGGTTGGGAGTCCATCTTCCTTCTAATCACCCCAAACAAAAATGTGGATAGAATAAATTACTTACATTACAATGTCCAAAACTTGGAAATTATGTTAAACAGGGATTTGTGGCCATGAAGGAACAACTGGCAGCTACCAGTCTGATGGCGTTCCAGAATCGCATAGCGGTGGATATGATCCTTGAAACAGGGGGCGTGTGTGCAATGTTTGGAAAACAATGTTGCACCTTCATACCGAACAACACGTCACCCAGTGGATCTCTCACCAGGGCCATTACTGGCCTGCAAACACTGAACCGTAATATGCAAGAGCATTCTGGAGTAGATACGTCCGCATTGTCAGATTGGTGGGATAAGACCTTTGGAAAATATAAAGATTTGGCTACATCCTTCATGGTGACTATTGGCACAATAACCGCTATCCTAACATTGTGTGGGTGCTGTATTATCCCCTGTTTGCGCTCCTTGCTAAGCCGACTTATAAATACTGCAATTGCCCCTACAAATTCTAAAGTACATGAGTTGTATCTTATGGGACGGTTTGGGGAAAGCAGTGAGGTCCAGGAGTACGGTAAATCCGAGGACCAATTGGACGAATATAATTATGTTCTTTCTCTTTCAGACCAGCCATGGGAGTAAGGAGTAGGCGGGAAAAATCACAGGCACCCGACATTACCATTTAGTGATTACTAAGAAATGACTAATAACATACATATTATAAAAACGGGGGAATGTTGGGTTTATTCTGTTTTACTATTATAATAGTTATATTAATTCATTTCTTTATTAAATCATTCTCTTTCTATTCTCTGTATTAATTCATTACTTTGTTAAATCATTCTCTTTCTGTTTTCAAAAGTGTTGCGAGGTCACGAGTATTGCCAAGTCATCTTTAACCTGGACGGCCTGTTCCAGGATGGTTATAAAAACAATCCACCCAATCTGGGTCCTTGAGATTTGGTGGGCCCTTGGTGACGAGGCCAGGGCTATTCGGCCAATAACAAGAATGTTGTTATCGTTATGTAACCGTGCACTTCGGGTTTTTCTGTATGTAACCATTATATGATTATGATTATATTATATGATTCATTAGGTCAAGGAGGTTGTATAATTACTCTAATCTAAATGTTGTTAGGTCTAGTCTCCTGTTTTTGTTATTAGTAAAAAACTTTGATTGTTATTGTAGTCCCAGATGTTGTTTTTACTCATACGTGATGGAATGATCAACAACTCTGTAACTTGTTTTGATTCATGACCATAAGAGTGGGACGAAAACGTCTATTCGGTGAGACGTTCGGAAGTTGTAAGGTGACACTTGCTGACTCTCCCCTTTGGAGGCTTTTATCTGTTGTATCCATTTCTATTTAATTAAATGTCAATAATTGAATAAGATGTCTTCCTGCAGTTATTGATAATTACGGACGAAGGTAATTATTAATGAACCTAATAATTTAGCATCATTCTAAGTGATAGAAATTAAGTTATAGTGAAAACTATGATACTTGGCCAAAACGTGATTTTCAGCGCATGAAACGCACGTTAAGGCAATAAAAACTGAAATGTTCCCCTGCTGCGAAACAAACTGTCAGAGACACATAGTTACTCTGTATATAGTGTATAATTGTCCAATTCAAGTAAGTTTTTTATTTGGCATCATTCTAAGTGATAGAAATTAAGTTATAGTGAAAACTATGATACTTGGCCAAAACGTGATTTTCAGCGCATGAAACGCACGTTAAGGCAATAAAAACTGAAATGTTCCCCTGCTGCGAAACAAACTGTCAGAGACACATAGTTACTGTGTATATAGTGTATAATTCTCCAATTCAAGTAAGTTTTTCATTTAGCATCATTCTAAGTGATAGAAATTAAGTTATAGTGAAAATTATGATACTTGGCCAAAACGTGATTTTCAGCGCATGAAATGCACGTTAAGGCAATAAAAACTGAAATGTTCCCTGCTGCGAAACAAACTGCCAGAGGCACATAGTTACTGTGTCTATAGTGTAAAATCATCCAATTCAAGTAAGTATTGCATTTAGCATCATTCTAAGTGCTAGAAATTAAGTTATAGTGAAAACTATGATACTTGGCCAAAACGTGATTTTCAGCGCATGAAACGCACGTTAAGGCAATAAAAACTGAAATGTTCCCCTGCTGCGAAACAAACTGTCAGAGGCACATAGTTACTGTGTATATAGTGTATAATTGTCCAATTCAAGTAAGTTTTTCATTTTGCATCATTCTAAGTGCTAGAAATTAAGTTATAGTGAAAACTATGATACTTGGCCAAAACGTGATTTTCAGCGCATGAAATGCACATTAAGGCAATAAAAACTGAAAATGAAAAATGAAAATCAGACATAGGCATTGTCGTCATCATTGACTTGACAAAAAGCCTAGTAGTCATCATACCCTCAGCAGCGTATGACGAAATTGGATAGAAATGTTCCCCCGCTGCGAAACAAACTGTCAGTGACACATAGTTACTGTGTATATAGTGTATAATCGTCCAAATTAAGTAGGTTTTTCATTTGATATCATTCTAAGTGATGGAAGTTAGGGTTAGGGTTAGGTTAAGTTATAGTGAAAAGTATGATACTTGGCCAAAACGTGATTAACAGCACATGAAACGCACATTAGGGCAAAAAAACTGAAATGTTTGTTAGGTCTGAAAATACAACTTCAGGAGCAGGCTAAGAAAGAGTGAGATAAATTTAAATAGAAAATATGTATTACCAGACTGCAAAGTGGACAGTGAGAGTTCCTACAGTGGGGTCCTGTTCACTGCGATGTTACTGCAACTCTAGTCGAATGACCAGTGAGTGTGTCTTAAATACAGGCAAAACTGACAGTTGTCCCTAAGACTTTGGACAGATACGTTTCAGTCATTTGCAGGGCAACAAGTAATTGATTAGTGTCGGGCCTGGAATCTGTAGTCAATGGTTTCCAGACGTAGGGTGTTCTTCGCTGTTCCTACCCTGGGGAACACCGCCATCATGATTTTGGAGGAGACTGACCATTGTTTGTATTAGAGGGGGACATCCGAGCCCCAAACTGAATCATGGTGGAAGAAATCAAAGCTCCGTCGTTGACGCCTGGTGGGTAGATGTGGGTTGGCGTCGACAGTTGGAATCGAGTCTGCTGTTAGAACGTACGTGTGTTCGGATGCAGATGTAGGGACACAGAGCCCAGTTGTATTGGTGGGGATGATCATATACCCTTGCCTTTCGCAGAGCCACCATATTTGGTCCAGTACTGTCCATGATTGGGAAGGAATGTGTCTGATCTCGGCACACCTGGTGACGTGAAGTTGGTCTAAAGGGGTCTTCGGATCCGGTCCGCTGAAGTTGAAACAGGATGGATAACAGTCTGTTCGGTTGTTGCACTGGACATACGTTGCGGTATTGACTGTAGCTGCTAATGGTACTGCGACCATGGTATGTAGGCGGTCGAGCTTTGCTGGAAGGATTCTCTCAAATTACCCAGAATACAGTTGTAGGTGAGGTTGGCGAGTTCTTTGTTCTGTCGGTTGGCCCATAGCTGTGGTTGGGCTACGGCAGTAGGCAAGAGGGAACAGACATAACAACTCATTGGTTTTGGCACGGGCTGTGAGTGCGGTGTATCTGTACCAACTGTTCCTCATCATCAGGTTGTAGTCGTTTTCTTCCTGTGTTTGGACATGGGCGAGAATAAGGTGTATCTACTCAGGCTTAGGTGTTCCTGCCGGACGGATTTTGAGTAGGCGTGTGGCGGATGGTTGTACGAAGGGGTTCACACCAATCACTTTGGGGACCATGGCTGGACTAGTAGTGCGGATGGTGATAGTAAAGAGGGGGCCTTTTCCTGGTCGGTCCGGTCGGAGGCATAGGTTGATGCAGCCTTTTTGTTGGATATTGGTCGTAAGGTCTAGCATATGTTTACCATCTTTGATGGTGGTGGCTAACTTGGTGAAGTTAGCGGTCATGGTGGTAGCTTCTTTGGAAAGGGGCCATGTGATGGTTTTGTAGCCTGTATGGAGGAGGACCTGGTCCAAGGTGTCTGGCCAGACCACTCAGACTCTGGGAGCTTGTAGGTACCAATAAAAATAACTGGAGTCAGTCCTGTGTAATCCCAAGTGAGTAAGCTGTAGGCTGAGCAAAGGGACTTGAACGACGATTGGTGTCTTGGTTAATGGGATGCAGATCTGGGGGCCCCTGATCGTTTCCTGAACCAGCTAGTGGGGCATTCTCCTCCAGTGGCAGTGTACCAAGGTTCTGGTACGTTCCCCCCATGTGGTTGAACACAGAGCGGTGATGATGATGGCCAAAATCACACGGTGAGGTCCGTCCCAACGTGGAGAAGACCAGCACTTTCTTTTTATCACCTTGACGAGTACCAGGTCTCCTGGGGACAGGACCTCCTCTGTGGGAGACAGAGAAGATGTCGGCAGATTATTTTGCATTCATCACAGTTCTTTCTTGGAACATTTTGCATAACCACTTAGTGAGGGCATCTGTTTCTCTTTTCTCTTCTACCACCAGATCTTTTTCCCACATTGTTAAGTGGAAGGGTCTGTCGTTCACTGCCTCAAATGGTGTGCATCCCTGTGCTGTTGGAATGATTTTCATGTACGTTTCTACCAGGCTCAGGCATTCTTGCCATGGTTTTCCTGTGTCTTCCATGGTTTTTCTGAGTCTGAGTTTTACTGTTCTAATGGTTTGTTCGACGAGTCCAGCACTTTGGTTCAGTTTGATGAAATCCATGTTCAGAAGCTCGAAGGGATATGTTCCTGTTTGCCTAGTTCCATGCTTGGGTCGTTCATTGCCTTGAGAGTTGTGTCCACAGCAGTTCAGACAGTTTCTGCCAAAAAAATTGAAGTTTGGAGACCTCTGGGAACATGCATTGTTTGTTGTACTGTACTGATCATCCCTCCTGTTGAGACATGGCTCCTCCCATGGCTCAATTTGGCAATTACTTCAAACAATGATCGTGTCACGCATGGCTTGTTTTCTACTGCATAGAGTCCGTTATTGTGTTGAGTGGCTCCTTCTGTTTCCCATTGCAGTTTCTCTTTTTCTGGGGAATGATTTTGCATTTCTCTTAGGAATTCAGCAGGGATTGGGCTGTGTCTTTCCACCGTCACGTCTTGTTCTAGGAATAGTCTACATGCCTCTGTCAGTGCCACAATTTCTGCGGCTTGTGCAGACCAGTCGCCGGGGAGTCGTCCTGTCTTGAGGTTGTCTTTTTGAGTCACCACGGCATATACGTTGTGTTTTTCTCCATCCAGGGTTTTTGATGATGATCCATCCCCATAGGCAATGTGTCCGGGGGGCAATGGGTTGTCCATTAGGTCATTTGCATATACGTGGTTAATTATGATTCGTTGAGTGGTGAAGAATATGACATATTTTACTCATTCTTTTTAGTATAGCTGTTTGATTTTGATATCATACTTTACTCATTCTTTTGAGTATAGCTGTTTCATTTTGATATCATATTTTACTCATTCTTTTTAGTATAGCTGTTTCATTTTGATATCACATTTTACTCATTCCTTTTGTTGTGGCGGTCTTGTTTTAGAGTCGCCACTGGTTCCCAACTCAAATACAATATGAACAGAAGGATGGGTCTGAGACTCCTCAACTATAATGTTAACAAAAGGCTCTTCCTCAGATTCTTATTTCAAGGTGGGATCCACACTGATAAGAGACCAGATGGAGGACTTCAAAGGGCAGAGGAACAAAGAGCAGGGCGGAGGGTCGGGACTTTATAGGACCAGCGGAGACAGAGGTCTGGATAATGTGGATTCAAGGCTGGAAGATGAGGAGCCCAGAGAAACCCCCCCTCACAGCAGCCCTGGACCAGCCCACATCTCATTATTAATCAGCGAATGAATATGCATTTTTGTTGGACTATAACTGGGCAAACGCGGGTTTGGACAATGTCTTTTCCATCCTCCGCTTTGGGACATCAACACTCAGCGGGCTTATTCTATGGGAGGGAGACCCGGAGCTCTGTATGAATCAATTTGAATGGAATAAATCATCTGTGGATAAACTCGCTCAACCCTGGTTTGTCTCCTCCGATGCTGAACACGCTCCATTGTTAGACTGGAGACTACAGAGTTAAGGAATTGGAGTCAGGTAAAATATTTATAGTCTAACAGTTTTGGTGACCCAGTCCGTGAGTCGGTTGCGTAGACAGATAGGGGTTAAGGCCGATAACTCCGTCCGTGAACCAGGGAGGAGACTGCGTAGACATATGGGTTAAGGCCAGCCGCGGACTCTAAAACACGTCGGCGAACGTGGAGTCGCGGTTATCGAAACACGTCAGCGAACGTGGGAATAAGGAAAAGTTAAACACGTCAGCGAACGTGGGAATAAGGAAAAGTTAAAACACGTCAGCGAACGTGGGAATAAAGAAAAGTTAACCACGTCAGCGAACGTGAGGGCACGCCGGCGAGCGTGAGACCTTTCTCTTGGGACTTCTCCGACAGGCGCCTGATCAACTGAAAGGTAAGCAGAATACCTATTACTGAAACGTTAAAATTCTGCTATTGGATTTTTAAATTATGGAGAAGTGACTATAGAAAGGGGATATCGGGAATAGGTGATTCCGAAAAGGTTGTAATATACCTAGAGTCGGAATTAATGACGATCCCAGAACGGTCGTTTTGAGATAGAGAAAACGGTCGTATGAAACAAAGGAACAAGAGATTCCGGAAAGAGTTGTATGCAGGAGTTATTTTAAAGTCTTCAGCAGGGAAACGACTGGGTCCACAGATGTTTGATTCCTAGAATTGATTCTAAAAAAAAAAAAAAAAGTAACAATATTTCCTAGAATTGAACATACTAAAATTCCAAATTTATCCGGAGACTTGATCTAGATTGAATTGGTGAAAATGGAAGGATGTGAGAGTGCGGGAGAATGTGGAGAATGGAATGAATTGACAATTTTGTATGCAGATGTGGAAGCACATGTTCTGAGTGGTGTTCAAGTTAAAAAAAAACAACCAAAAATAAGACGCGAGTTGGTGAAACAATTTAGTACTTTAAAAGAAAATGTACATTTTGTAGGTCAAAAGCATGAATGGAATATGAATAACTTGTCCATTGCTTTGCGGAAAGTAGAGCGTGACGTCACAGCTAAGGAGGTGGAACTCCGAAGGAGAAAAGAGGAGGTGTGGAGGTGGAGGCGGGGGTCGATACTGAGAAAGGAGGAGGAGTTGGAACAGCATAGATTGGCAATACACAACCTGGTAATTGCGTCAATAGCTTTGGCTGCGGTGAGGGCCCCCACCCAGATCGAACCAACTTTGACTTTTGTACCTTCAGCGCCTCCACTGAATAATAAAGCTCCATTAAAACCTCACGGTATACCCATACAAGCACATATTTGACATATTTTACTCATTCTTTTTAGTATAGCTGTTTCATTTTGATATCATATTTTACTCATTCTTTTTAGTATAGCTGTTTCATTTTGATATCATATTTTACTCATTCTTTTTAGTATAGCTGTTTCATTTTGATATCACATTTTCATACCTGTCAACTGGTACGTTCTCGCCGTAATTGGTACAACTGAAAGCCCATTTTTATATTGGTACGCTGTACACATGAAAATGGTACGCTAAACGGTGATTTTGAGAAAAAAAAATAAATTAAGGCACTTTCTAGCCATTTTTCACCATCCGCCATTGTTTCTTCCCGGAAACGCATGTCTGCCAAGTGATATATGTACCGGCGCCTCTGATTGGCTAAAAAAAAAAGATCATGATAAACATTTCGTTTTGTAACACTTTCACCATGTGATTTCCGTTTCCTGTTCCCTTGTTTATGTTTACTTTCATTTGATCAGCTGTTTCTGGTCTGTTTACAAGTCAAGAATAAAGTGGTAAGATTTTCCATGTATTTATACATATATGTAAGGGCGAAAACAAAATTTGGTAAGATCACAAATGGTTCGAGGTTGACAGGTATGCATTTTACTCATTCCTTTTGTTGTGGCGGTCTTGTTTTAGAGTCGCCACTGGTTCCCAACTCAAATACAATATGAACAGAAGGATGGGTCTGAGACTCCTCAACTATAATGTTCACAAAAGGCTCTTCCTGAGATTCTTATTTCAAGGTGGGATCCACACTGATAAGAGACCAGATGGAGGACTTCAAAGGGCAGAGGAACAAAGAGCAGGGCGGAGGGTCGGGACTTTATAGGACCAGCGGAGACAGAGGTCTGGATAATGTGGATTCAAGGCTGGAAGATGTGGAGCCCAGAGAAACCCCCCCTCACAGCAGCCCTGGACCAGCCCACATCTCATTATTAATCAGCGAATGAATATGCATTTTTGTTGGACTATAACTGGGCAAACGCGGGTTTGGACAATGTCTTTTCCATCCTCCGCTTTGGGACATCAACACTCAGCGGGCTTATTCTATGGGAGGGAGACCCGGAGCTCTGTATGAATCAATTTGAATGGAATAAATCATCTGTGGATAAACTCGCTCAACCCTGGTTTGTCTCCTCCGATGCTGAACACGCTCCATTGTTAGACTGGAGACTACAGAGTTAAGGAATTGGAGTCAGGTAAAATATTTATAGTCTAACAGTTTTGGTGACCCAGTCCGTGAGTCGGTTGCGTAGACAGATAGGGGTTAAGGCCGATAACTCCGTCCGTGAACCAGGGAGGAGACTGCGTAGACATATGGGTTAAGGCCAGCCGCGGACTCTAAAACACGTCGGCGACGAGCTTTGCTGGAAGGATTCTCTCAAATTACCCAGAATACAGTTGTAGGTGAGGTTGGCGAGTTCTTCGTTCTGTCGCTTGGCCCATAGCTGTGGTTGGTCTTCCATGTTTTTTCTGAGTCTGAGTTTTACTGTTCTAATGGTTTGTTCGACGAGTCCAGCACTTTGGTTCAGTTTGATGAAATCCATGTTCAGAAGCTCGAAGGGATATGTTCCTGTTTGCCTTGTTCCATGCTTGGGTCGTTCGTTGCCTTGAGAGTCGTGTCTACAGCAGTTCAGACAGTTTCTGCCCAAAAAATTGAAGTAAGTTTGGAGACCTCTGGGAACATGCATTGTTTGTTGTACTGTACTGATCATCCCTCCTGTTGAGACATGGCTCCTCACATGGCTCAATTTGGCAATTACTTCAAACAATGATCGTGTCACGCATGGCTTGTTTTCTACTGCATGGAGTCCGTTCTTGTGTTGAGTGGCTCCTTTTGTTTCCCATTGCAGTTTCTCTTTTTCTGGGGCATGATTTTGCATTTCTCTTAGGAATTCAGCAGGGATTGGGCTGTGTCTTTCCACCGTCACGTCTTGTTCTAGGAATAGTCTACATGCCTCTGTCAGTGCCACTATTCCTGCGGCTTGTGCGGACCAGTCGCCGGGGAGTCGTCCTGTCTTGAGGTTGTCTTTTTGAGTCACCACGGCATATACGTTGTGTTTTTCTCCATCCAGGGTTTTTGATGATGATCCATCCCCATAGGCAATGTGTCCAGGGGGCAATGGGTTGTCCATTAGGTCAGTTGCATATACGTGGTTAATTATGATTCGTTGAGTGGGCAACTGTGAGAATTGGTTTAACCACTTGTCGTCCGGTCTCCCATGAACTTCAGGGTGACATGTCATGGCCATGTTTGTTGTTCCTGTCCTGGTGCTGCTGGGCAGATATCTTCAGACTGTTCTCTTAGACTTTCAGCTACCTTGGCAGAATCATTCCCGACAATGTCGAGAGCGTAGAAGCTGTTAGATGTGGTCGAGTGGAAGATATTTTTGGTCTGTAATTCCCTGGGTTGGAAGCCATTTTGGGTGGCCACTAGGCTTAGCCCAAGCTGGACCATGATATCTCGTCCCGGTAACTCTCCGATTTCCTTTTGCAGTCTGACAATAAACCCATCCCTTTTGTTGCGTTCTCACCCATATTAATCACCTACTTAATAGTTTAAACAACAATTATTTTCTAAATTACCCGAATTTGATATCCACTTTGTGATTAACCCAATATCTCTGAACGGACAAAGACTAAAAGTCCCTGACTTTGTCTTAGTTAAGTCCCTGACTCTATTAACAGACCAAGACTATAAAGCCCTTGCTAATTCTTGTTCTACTTTCATTGGTCCCGGACCAAAAAATCGTCCATTTCAAGTAAGTCATTCATTGGCATCATTCTAGGTGATTCTGGAGCTATCACCCACCATAAACAGTGTCCAAAACAGGTGATACAAAATAGTGGTTGCATTATAACAGGGTCCAGTCGGTTCTGGTGGGTGTTTGTATACGAAACTTGTGTCCAATTATGATGGGGATGTATACTTGACTATTCTGTATAGAAGTAATCATCTAGCGATGTTCAGAAGTTCTGTTATGCCCGAATGAATTACTTTCATTTGGTCACTTTATTTACAAGTGGTGGTTTAGAAACAGGCCCACTCGGTTTTGGTTGGTGCTTTTACCCAGAATTTGTGTTTATTGTGTGAGTGGATGTTTTTTCACTATTTTGTATAACAATAATGATCCAGGATGGTTCTGGAGCTATTTCCCACCACAAACAGTGTCCAAAACAGGCATTTTGCGGTTCAAGTAGTGGTTGTATTAAAACCAGGCCCAGTCGGTTCTGGTTCGTGTTTTTACCCAGAAATTGTGTCCAATGATGATGGGGATGTATTTTTGATTATTCTTTATAAAAATAATATTCTAGGGATGTTCAGAAATTCTGTTATGCCCGAATCAATGACCTCAATTTGGGCACTTTATTTACAAGTGGTTGTTTAGAACCAGGCCCAGTCGGTTCTGGTTGGTGCTTTACCCACAATCAGTGTCGATTGTGTGGGTGGATGTATTTTCACTATTCTCTGTAAGAATAAAGATCCAGGGATGTTCTGAGACGATTTCCCACCATAAATAGTGTCAAAAACATGCATTTTGCGACAAAAATAGTGGTTGTATTAGAACCAGGCCCAGTCGGTTCTGGTTTGTGTCTACACCCGTAACGTGTGTCCAATAGGAATGGGGTTGATGTTTTGACTATTCTGTATAAAAATTATCATCTGGGGATGTTCAGAAGTTCTTCTATGCCCGAATAAATGACCTCCATTTGGGCACTTTATTTTGCATGGTGGTTGTAGTAAAACCAAGCCCAGTCAGTTCTGGTTCGTGCTTTTACCCAGAGTTAGTGTTGATTGTGTAGGTGGATGTATTTTCACTATTCTGTCTAAAAATAAAGATCCAGGATGGTTCTAGGGGTATTTCCCAGTGTTGGGGCTACCAGCCAACACTTAAATAAACTCGAACACAGGAACACACACTGATGCGGATGGAATGAAAGTTATAGGCCGCGTCTGCAGAAGCGGGGGAGTGGACAAATCAGAGGCCCGATAGTGTGACTACTCTCCAAGCTCCTCAAGGCTGTTTCCCGCTGAAAAGTTGCTTCAACTGTGGTTTTATTAGAGATAAGACAAGTCATAAAAATGGGAGGCGTCAATACAAATGCAGGAAGTGGAGTACAAAAGGTTTAGTGCACATTTTAACCAATAGGTGTAAATTAATATTCTATTCTAGTAACCTTTAATATATCATAGTGAAATGGGTGCAAGATTATATATATATGCATGCAAATATATTTCACATATCCCCCCTGAAGTTACTTTGAAAGAATTTTCATTTTCATCAATCTATATCCCTCCTTTGCAGGTTTTAGAATACAAATATCATTAATAGTCACTCAACAGGGTATGAAAAATAACTAAATCACTTGTCAAGGCAGAGGCGAAAAACTCAAGTTTACTCAGGGGTACTTGAGGAAAATTCCTCTGCGTCCCCCTTAATGAGCGAACACAATTTTTTAAGTCAAGACAAGTACATTTACCCAGACGACTCGACATCCGGGGATTCATCACACTTTGGAAGAGTGCTAGAATCTCCGGCAAGGTTTGTCATGCTGTGAAACTGTATGTCACTGTAAGCTACCAGCGTGTGCTGGATATTTTTTTGAATCATAACTTTCATACAAGGGATTACACACATTGAAAAGATGCAGAATAGAATTAAAACCGCAAAAAAAGGGAGTTGCAAATTTAATCAGAATAGAGAACCATGATCCGGTTGTCAACCACGACCACAGTGATGCACCTATGGCTGAGTGATCTTGGGCCATGGTGTTGGCTAAGGCTTTCATTTCAGCTATGGCACGAGTTATGTTACCTTCGTCACCGGTTTCATCTGGGATGAAGGTGCAACAGTGTTCTCCAACTATGGCACACACACCTCCATCCTTGGCTGTTATCAAATCTAGGACCATGCGGTCTTGCAACTCCATTTCTCTAAAGGCTTTTAATTCCTCTGCTATACCTTGTAGGGCTTTGATAGTTTGGTTAATGAACAATCCCATCCGATAATTCAATGGTTCTACACGGAGCATAACTTTACCCACTCCAATCTGTGGAAGTAGTGACAATATGACTTTCTCGGAGGTGGACCATAATTTGTGATCATCAGGGACATTACTACCCCAAATTGAATCATGTGGTTTAAATTGTACAGGTATAAATCTCTTATATCTTACTGGTATTTTCACTCCCCTTAAAAGGAATGCATCTTGAACCATCTGCACCATTGCACAGCGACCATTCCATACTGTGGGCAAACCCAAATACACTGTATGCCCACACATCCAATACCCATCATCTTGGGGATCAGTGCCCATTACATCAGGGAGAGTGTAATAGTCCCTGCAGGTGGCACCCATGGGTACTCCTGTGGCATTGAACCTGGCTTTGTTAGTGGTGTCTCGTCTGCACGGGGTAAGTATATCCCTACAGAATTTCATGGGGACTTCTCCTACTGGTCTGGACTTACCCCAGAATGTCATATTACTAGCGAAACACACAGCCGTAAAATCACTTGGGTATGGGACGTTGCTTAACATAACTGGATCTGTCCAATCATAGTTCAAAAGCCTTGTGAATTTTCTACCTGTTAAAGGTGGTACAGTGGCATCAACCTCGGGAACTACAGATCTAAATGCACCTTCTAGACACTGTGATCTCAGTATGTCGGGATACCATAGAGGTGTGTAGGCATTATAGGTATAGGGGTTGATTGGCTTGGGATACACTGGTGGGGTACATGTGGAATAAGGCATACGACTACACAAATAACAACTTTCTTTCACACCAGTTATTTTTTTCTGAAATACCATGAAATTATACCACATATTTTCTTCAAAATGATTCTTTGGATTGTTCTTTTCATACCACTTCACTTTCCTCTGTGACAGTAGCACGGCATCGTCTCGTTTTTCAACTCGAATGTCTGGGGGCGGGGCACTCAGCCACACCCATGCTGCCACTGATAGTACAGTCACAGTGATGAGGGTGGCAGTGGCTTTCATTTTGGCTTCTGTGTGAGGGTGTAAAAACTGTGAGAGGTCAAGGTTAGGTTAGGGGGGGTGTTTGGGGCAGGTGAGCAGACGTCAGATGATTCCTTCGCGGACAAGGGTTTTGGTACCGTCCGATTTGCAATCTACTCAGGGTTGCCGATGTCTCGAACTATTTTGACTTGGGATTGGTGAATCCACGTCGACCTCTCGGCAATCTTTACTGCGGTGGGGGTGGTGAGTTGAACCACGAATGGGCCTTCCCAACATGGCGAGGACCAGGATTTCCTTTTTATGACTCGAATCAGGATCTGGTCACCAGGCTTCACCACCTCCTGTAGGGGAGACAAAGGGGATAACGGCAGCTTACATGTATTTTGGACAAGTTTTTCTCTAAACATTTTTACCATCCACTCTGTGAGTGGATCTGCCTCGCCCTTAGTCTCTTGCCATGGTTCACCTTCCCATAGGGGAAGTTGGAATGGTCTTCCATGAACTATCTCAAAAGGTGTTAATCCTGAGCTAGTTGGTACAATTCTCATATATGTTTTGACCAGTGGTAAGCATTCTGGCCATGGTTTTTTTGTTTCTTCCATGGTTTTTTTAAGCCTTAGTTCTATTGTACCATTTGTTCTCTCTACCAGTCCCGCGCTTTGCGGATGGTACGAGCAGTGATTTTTTAGACTTATTCCTAGGTGGTTTGCTATGTATTGTATTATGCTGTTTACAAAATGAGTTCCATTGTCGCTCCAGATGATTCTGGGGATCCCATGTTCTGGGATTATGTGTTTACAGATGGCTTTAGCCACCGTCAATGCGTCTGGTGTTTTTGAGGGGACTATTTCAGTCCATTTCGAGAATGAGTCAATCAAGACTAAACAGTATTTATACTGGTTGCTTCTGGATAATTCAATGAAATCCATGTGTATAATTTCAAATGGGTAGGTACCTTTTGGGCATTGGCCTCGTTTGGGTCTGAGGTTACCTTGCACATTATGTTTGCAGCAAGTTAAACAGTCTCTACAAAAAAATTTAAAATAGGTATTTAGACCTGTTGTCACATGGAAAACACGCTGTACCATGTCTATCATCCCCCTTGTTGAGACATGAGACTTTCCATGGCTCAATTTTGCTACCATTTGGAATAATTTTTTTGGCAAGCAGGGTAGGCCTTTTATTGTATATAGGCCGTCCGCAGACTGTTCTGTGCCTTTGAGTATCCATGCATCTTTTTCATTCTGTGGTGCAATGTTTTGCATTTCAATTAATACTGTTTTTGGGATTGACTCATGTTGTTGTTGTGTATACTGAGCACTCAGTGTTTGTGCTGCTCCTTTAGCTGCTGTATCTGCTCTAGTATTTCCTCTACTAATTCTGTCGCTGCTGTTAGTATGTGCCTTACATTTGCATACAGCTATGTGGCTGGGAAGTAGTACTGCATTAAGTAATTGTTTCAGCAGTTCGGCATGCTCTACTGATTTGCCTGTGGATGTTTTCATCCCTCTTCTAATCCATTGTGCAGCAAATACATGTAGAGTGGAGTGTGCATATTGGCTGTCTGTATAAATCGTGACCTTCCTACCTTTAAACAATGTGCACGCCTTTGTCAATGCTATAATTTCTGCATCTTGCGCTGAGAGATTAGATGGCAATTTTTCTGCACATAAGACTTTGTTGTCTGTGACGACTGCAAATCCTACTTGATTTTTTCCTTGTTCTGATTTGGATGCGGATCCATCTACGTATACATAAGTGCTGTCTGGAATTGGAGTGTCTTTTAGATCTGGTCTTGGTTTACAGCTTTCACTGGTTCTTTCATCACATTGGTGTGGATCTCCGTCTTCTTCAGTTTGTATTAACGTTGCTGGGTTCAAGGTATTGCATCGCTTAATCGTGAGATGGGGTTGCGATAACAATGTGGCTGTTACGGCCAGGTGTCTTGCTGGTGACAGGAACGACATTTTGGTTTGTGTTATCAGTAGATCCACTTCATGGGGGACTTGGAGTGTGAGTGGATGGAACAGTACAAGTTCAGCTGTCATCTGGACCGCTAATGCTGCTGCGCACACTGCTCGTACTTACGGGGGTAGGGCAGCTGCAACTGGGTCCAGTCGTTTTGGGTAGAACGCTACTGGTTTAATCTTTGTTCCATGTGGTTGTAGTAACACTGATGTCATGAACGCTCCTTTGCAAGTCACTGTTTGGGTGAATGGTTTTTCATAGTCAGGAAATGCTAGGACTCCTGATTCCAAGATGTGTTCCTTCACTTCCATGAATGTTCGGTTTCCTTCTTCAGTCCATGTCACTGGGTATCTCATTGTCATCTCAGTGGCATAGATCATGTCTAGAAGTGGCTGAGTTAGTTCTGCATAATTTGGAATCCAACTCCTGCAGTAGTTAGTTAGGCCTAAGAAGGCCATCATTTGTTTTTTCGTCTGTGGTTTCGGACATTGCTGGATGGCTTCTCGTCTTCCATCCGTTAGTTCCCTTCCTTTCTGTGAGACTCAGTGTCCCAAGAAGATGACTGACTCCTGACAGTACTGCAGTTTCTTCAGCGACGCCTTGTTCCCAGTTTGCTCTCGATGTTTGAATAATCTGATTGCTTCCTCTTTGTTTTCCTCTTCGGTGGGGCTGGCTATCAGTATATCGTCTACATATACTAGGATCTGTGTGGTGTCTGTGTTCATGCTGATTTATACATGCTGCAATCTCTTGTGAGAATATTGTGGGGCTGTCGCAGAATCCCTGTGGCAGCCTTGTGTATGTGTATTTGGTTCCTTCGAATGTGAAACCAAACCAGTCTTGTGCTGTTTTGTGTAATGGTATAGAGAAAAAATGCATTGCTTAGGTCAATTACTGTAAAGAATTTCTGATTTGGCTTTAACTCGTTCAACAGTATGTGTGGGTCGGGTACGCAGGGTGCTCTGGACTTCACTGCTTCATTGACCCGTCTTAGGTCTTGGACCAATCTCCACGTTCCCGTCTCCGTTTTCTTCACGGGAAAGATAGGTGTGTTACATTCGCTTGATGGACTTTCAATTAGAATGCCTGCTTCGAGCATTTCTTTAATTACTGGTCTGATGCCATTTATAGCATCTGGTTTAAGGGGGTATTGTTTAGCCCGTGGTCGAAATGATGTCTTGGGCTCAATTCTTACTTCTCTTGCTGTGGTCATTTTTCCTACATCTGCTTTTGATTTGGACCACAGTGAACTCGGTACTGTAGGGAAATCTTCAGCTTGTAGTAGTATGTAGTCTTGTCATGCAGTTAAATGCGTCTTCGGACTTGCTTGGGTCATCCACTTCAGCTTCTGTCTTGTCACTGTTCCATATGGGGTGTTTGTTAGTACGCTGACTGTGGGAGACTGATGTGACCACGACTCCTCGTTTCTGGTCTTCAAAAATTGCACCATGCGTCCTAGGTCTTTCCAGGACCTGTGGTGTTTTCTCTTTATGGACACATGAGGTGTTATCTCAAACTGTAGTAGTTTTTTCGCTTGTGGCGGCAAGTCCACCGAAGTGGCTGCATCTCCCTCTGCTGTGGAATACAGGTACTCCAGTCGGACTAGTTGGGGTCCCAGTCGCTCGAAGTGTTTAACAAATTCTGGTCTGGCTTATCCAAATTTCATGGTGTTGTGTAGTGGCCAGTGGGTTTGTGTTTGGCCATTAATATTTTCAACTTTGGATTTTAACTGTCGGATTACGGATGAGGGCCCTTGTGTTGCTAAATCTAGGGAGTAGAACGTATGAGGTTCCTCTTGATCTTCAACTATTTGGATTTCCGCTTGCTCCCATCTGTGTACTGGTTTCATACCATCGTCTGTGGGGATAAGGCTGATTCCCAGTTTACGGAGTAGATCTCTTCCCATGAGGTTCACAGGACAGTTTTTACTCAGGACAAATTTTGCTTCATGATTTTGTCCATTTTCATCAGTTATTTTTGTTTTCTTCGACTTCTTCAATAGCTCCATGTGTCCTCCTGCTCCTATCACAGTGATCCACTCCTTTCCTGGTATCAATCCTGGCACTTTGTCTTTGATGACTGATTTATCTGCTCCAGTGTCGCATAAGAATCTTACTGGTGTTTGACTTTGTCCCACCAGTAAGGTGTAGTATGGTTTGCTATCTCTCTCCCAGAGGGTGGACATGATTTCGGTTAAGTCTAACACTTCTACTGGCGAGCAGGGGGTTTCTTCGTCCTCCCAAACGCTTTCTTCAGTTTCCTCTTCTGTGTTAGACTTCCATTTCTTCTGGCGTCATTCTTGATATTGATTTTCAGGGTTGAACGGTGGGGGTCTCTGGTTCCACCTGTGTGTATTTTTGCAGTCTCGAGCAAAATGTCCTCTCTCTTGACACTTGAAACACTTGTCATCTGGGCTTCTTCTTCTTGGTCGGCCGTGTCTTCCTCGGCCACTTACTCTTCCATGTCCTCGTTGGTAGTATACTTCTGATGACTCTTCGTCCACCGATGAGGCCATGGCTTGGGTCAGAGCGTTAACTCCTGAACTTACCTGTTTTTGGCAGTGTCTCTCCTCAGCATGAATCGCCCACTCCATGAGTTGGTTCATTGGCATGGTTCGGTATGTGACACAGTACTTCTGCACGAACCCTTTGATGTGGGGCTGGAGGCCTTCCAGGAACCCTTGTCTCAGTTGGGCTTGGTACGCCCCTTGCTCATTTTGGTCTTCCGTTATCCCACTGTGGGCTTTGAACACTTCTTCAAATCTTGCTCTGAATTTATGAATTCCTTCTCCCTGTTCCTGTCTTGTGGCTCTAATTTTGTCATAACATGGTGTTGGGCGCCACGTCTCTCGAACTCGACTCAGGACTCTTTCTACTAGCATTGTTAGGTCTGGTGAATCATGGGGGTGAATTTTTCCTTGGTTGTTTTTTTCATCGAAGTTTCCTCTCACTCTTGCCCAGTTGTGTCCCAGACTCATGGTGAACGCTTTTCTTGTCTCAGCTCCATTCAGGTGAAAACTTTGCCTTAGCTGTTCAAAATTATTGGACCATTCAGTTGGGTTTTTTATTGGGTCTCCCAGTCCCTTTCATGCTTCAGTACATTCAGACTCGGTCCATGGACGGTGGACGAGAATGGTTTGATCACGATCTCCATTCACTTGGAAGTGTGGGTTTGCAACTTCAACCATGGGATACATTTGGCTTGGTGGTGCCCATGGCTGTGGGCCAGTGTAAGGTCCTTGAAATGCTATCAAGGGAGGATAGAGTTGTCCTCCTCCCATTTTTTCTCTTTGTGCTCTTGTCTGCATTTTGATTACTCCTGCTGGTTCTGCAGCGGCACCTGTGGACTCTGGCTCACCCCTCCTTCTTCATCGTGTGGATTGTAAGAGGCCCTTTGTAACTTGAGATGTTGTTCTTGTGTGTGCATCTCAGGTCCCCCTCCCTCTTTGTGCCCTTGGCTCGTAAAAGGTGCCTGGCACAGCCTGTCCGAAGTGAGTGCACTGGAGGGGGCCAGTGTCTCTTCGTGGGGCCTAATATTAATCAAAGCTGCCATACTTGTTTTTCGTTCAGCTTGTTTAATTTTCTTCATAATTTTTTGTTTCTGTCTTAATTGGGCTTGACCGATCCAAACTTGAATATCTTGAAGTTCTTTACATATCTTCTCTTTTTTTCCTCTTTCAATAGCCTTCTCGACTTGTAATTTACGCTTTATGGCCTGTAATGGCTCCTCCAACAGTCTCCCATCCCACTCTTTGTCTTTATTCTTCCTCCATTCTTTCATATATGTGCAATTATCAGGAAAATGCTTCAGCATAAACTTCATGTCGGTTGAGAGTTCTTTGCTGTTTGTTAAACCCATTTTTGCAACTTTTCTTTTGTTTGAAGATTTTTGCTTATTCAAAAATTATATTGATATATTCCGTTATTCTTATAATGTATTCATTAGTTTTTATTTAGTGTTTACTCACCTTCTCTAGGGACGTCCCGTTTAATTTACTATCTTATTTTCCCGCCTAGATAGTCATTTATACTCTTATTTTGCGCGGCAAACGACGTGATTTACGAGGGTGTCACAAGTGCTGTGGTTTAAATTTCTCCTTAGGGAGATTACTTGCAAGTTTTATATTTATTATTCTATATATATATATATATATATATATATATATATATATATATATATATATATATATATATATATATATATATATATATATATATATATATATATATATATATATATATTCTTTATTTTGAGCTTCCATTCTCTTGGCACAGTGTAATAATATTTTTTCTATATCTTTAACGCAATCCTCGGAGTCCCTGGCGGAGAGTTGCGACCTCCTCCTCTTTGTCTGGTGATTCACGCATTAGAACTCAAACCAGAAATCTCGAGATCCTTACTTGATCTCCCGTTTAATTTACCTAACTTCTCAAATCCCGAGAACGTTTCCCCTAACTTACGGGGAGCGGTAAAGAAACATTTTTCTCCGACACACGGAGCATCTTTCTTCTCTAGAAAGACAGGGTCTCAATACTGGATTGGATTCTACAAATTAATTTTAAAAGTGCCTTACCGCTCAGATGTGTTCTGTGTCCGGTGGGATGGATTCGCTTCCTTCTTCTGAACAGCGGAGAATCGATCACCCTTCTCCCCAATGGGGAGACAGCTGACGTCAGATTTTTGGATTAATTATTCGAGATCCAAAATCAGGATGCGAAACCTACCGGGTTTCGGGCACCAGAATGTTGGAGCTACCAGCCAACACTTAAATAAACTCGAACACAGGAACACACACTGATGCGGATGGAATGAAACTTAAAGCCCGCGTCTGCAGAGGCGGGGGAGTGGACAAATCAGAGGCCTGAGAGTGTGACTACTCTCCAAGCTCCTCAAGGCTGTTTCCCGCTGAAAAGTTGCTTCAACGGTGGTTTTATTAGAGATAAGACAAGTCATAAAAATGGTAGGCGTCAATACAAATGAAGGAGGTGGAGTACAAAAGGTGTAGTGCACATTTTAACCAATAGGTGTAAGTGAAATGGGTGCAAGATTAAATATATATGCATGCAAATATATTTCACACCCAGCGTAAATTTTCTCCAAAACATGCATTTTGCAATAAAAAATAGTTGTTGCATTATAACTGGGTCCAGTCGGGTCTGGTTGCTGTTTATATCTGAAACTTGTGTCCAAAGATGATAGGGATGTATATTTTACTATTCTGTTTAAAAATAATCATGGAGGGATGTTTTGGGGCTTTTTTATACAAGAATCAAAAACCTCCAATGGATCTTTATTTTGCATGGTGGTTGAATTAGAACCGGGCCCAGTCGGTTCTGGTTGCCGCTTTTACCCAGATTTAGTGTCAATTGTGTGGATGGATGCATTTTCACTATTATGTGTAAAATTAAAGATGCAGGGATGTTCTGGGAACATTTCCCACCGTCAATAGTGTCCAAAACATTTTGCGATAAAAATAGTGGTTGTATTAGAACAAGGCCCAATCGGTTCTGGTTGGTGTATTTACCCAGAATTTGTGTTGATTGAGTGCGTGGATGTAGTTTCACTATTTTCTATAAAAATAAAGTTTCCCACCATAAACATTGTCCAAAACAGGCATTTTGCGATTAAAATAGTGGTCGTATTAGAACCAGGCCCAGTCGGTTCTGGTTGGTGCTTCTACTCATAATTAGTGTTGAATGTGTAGATGGATGTATTTTCACTATTCTGTGGAAAAATAATGATCCAGGATGGTTCTGGAGCTATTTTCCCACCATAAACAGTGTCCAAAACAGGCATTCTGGGATTAAAATAGTGGTTGTATTAGAACCAGGCCCAGTCTGTTCTGGTTGGTGAACTAACCCGAAAAATTGTATCCATTGACGATGGGGATGTATTTTTGAATATTATGTATAAAAATAATCATCTAGGGCAGGGGTGGCCAACCCGCGGCTCCCGAGCCGCATGCGGCTCTTACGTCCATATCAAAGTTTGTATTTGTGTTTTATTTTTATTTGCGTGTGCGCTTCGCTTGAGTTCAATACGGTATTTTCGTCCAATGCGCATGTGCTTGGGATGAAAATACCTCAAAGTTTCCCAGTAGGAGCAAGGTCATTTGATTAAACGTTTTTAACAGAGTGGGAGAGCTCCCGTGAACCAGAAGCGACAATGAACGGCGTCTCGCAAACAAAAAGTATCCCAAAGATCGAGCGTCGGCTGAAAAAGCCACACCCCCTGCGAGGCAGACCAAGGCGAGAGTGCTCAGCCGGGAGCAGCCAATAGGAGAGCGAGGTGTACACCCACGTGGTGGGCGCGCTAGTTAAAAGCCATTCATAATAAATGACAGCTCACAACGAGCGAATGTTGCGCAAAAATAGGCTCTGATTTTATGACAGAAGTCCCACTAAGTAACATGCATAGTAAAAGAAAAACGCTATTGTAAATTATAATATTTTTGTTTGTGGACTTGGTTGAACTGAGAGTTTGTCTGGTTGGCCACCCCTGATCTAGGGATCTTCAGAAGTTCTGTTATTCCCGAATCAATGACCTCCATTTGGGCACATTATTGACGGAGCTCACGACCATGATCCATTGTGTGGCTCGGATGTGTCCCTCAAACACAAATACTGGTCAGTCTCATCCAAAATCCTAATGGCTCAGTTCCCTTGAGTGGGAGCGGCGAGGAACACCCTGCATTTGAAGAACATTGAAGGCAGGTTCCGGGCCTGTGTCGGCGCATCAGTCAGGCTGGGTAGCCGCTATGGCCCAGGTGATTTTCCAGGGCTGCCCTGCTCTTGACGGAATGGCCACCCAGCGGGGCTGTGTGTGCGCCATGGTGGGAGACTCGTGCTGCCCCTTCATCCCTGCCGGCATGTCCTGCTCGGTCCATGATGCCCTGCAGGCTATTAGGAACATGCAGAGAGCTGTGACCGGAGATTCGGTTCCACAACGAGGATGGCTTGACTGGTTCTTCTCTGGCTCATGGAAACAGCCACTTCAATATTTTGATATTTTCACAGACACAAAAGGAGGGAATTGTGGGATGGACTGGCTAACTGGCTTAATAATTAATTATTCTTGTCGCACCATGTCGTCATACTGGTTTTACCTTTGTTTTTTTAAGATCTAGAATGCAAGGTAGACTAGCCAAACTGGTTTTACAATTGATTTAAAAGATCGTGGAATGTAAGAAAGACTAACTAGTTGGCCTTGCAATTGTTTGTTCGCCTCGCAAAATATAAGAAAGGCTGGCTAACAGGGTTTGCAATTGTTTCCTTGAATTGTGCGATGAAAAAGAGTTCAACTTCAGGAGTAACTGTCACTCTCCAGGTCATCCAGGGTCAAGTGCACACTTGGAAACTTTCATATTCGACCAAAATATGCTTATCAGCACATAAAAAGCACATTTGGTGGTACGCGGAAAAAACGGCAGCAGACAAAAAGGGCTATTTAGAAAGGTATCACCACTACGCAGAAGATCGTCGGCTACTCTGCCTTCACTGGAAGACATTGCCAGCCCTCGTTACCTCAGCAGAGCCAGGGACATGATCAGGGACCCATGCCACCCTGGTCACAATCGGTTCCAGCTGCTGCTCTCTGGCAGACAGACGCTGTAAGTTTCCCACATCCGTAGGGACTCTAAACTTGGGGTAACACAACACAATCCCTTCTGTGTAATAACTTCGGGTGAGGTAATATGAATAGACACTAGGTACAAGGTGATCTGACACCTACATGCTGAATGAAGGTAAGTGAAAGACAGTGAGAGGTAAGTGATCCACTCAGGGGGTGGTGATGCAATTTATCCATAAAGGCAGAATTGTAAATTAAGAGTCTGGAGTCATAACTTGTAAAACTGTGTAAAACTGTCAGAGACACAAATGTCTCTCTCTATATAGTGAAATATCATCAAATTTTATAATTTAATAAGTTTTTAATTTGGCATCATTCTAATGGCTAGATATTAAGTTATAATGAAAACTATGATACTTGGTCTAAACATGATTTTCAGCGCATAAAAAGCACATTCAGGCAATAAAAACTGAAATGTTCCCCTGCTGCCAAACAAACTGTCAGAGACACATAATTACTGTGTATATAGTGTATTATCGTCTAATTCAAGTGAGTTTTTCATTTAGCATCATTCTAAGTGATAGAAAATAAGTTATAGTGAAAATTATGATACTTGCCCAAAACGTGATTTTCAGCACATGAAACGCACGTTAAGGCAATAAAAACTGAAATGTTCCCCTGCTTCCAAACAAACTGTCAGAGACACATAGTTACTGTGTATATAGTGTATAATCGTCCAATTCAAGTAGGTTTTTCATTTGGCATCATTCTGAGTCATAGAAATTAAGTTATAGTGAAAACTATGATACTTGGCCAAAACGTGATTTTCATCGCATGAAATGCACATTAAGGCAATAAACACTGAAATGTTCCCCTGCTGCGAAACAAACTGTCAGAGACACATAGTTACTGTGTATATAGTGTATTATCGTCCAATTCAAGTAAGTTTTTCATTTAGCATCATTCTAAGTGATAGAAATTAAGTTATAGTGAAAATTGTGATACTTGGCCAAAACGTGATTTTCAGCACATGAAACGCACGTTAAGGCAATAAAAACTGAAATGTTCCCCTGCTGCGAAACAAACTGTCAGAGGCACATAGTTACTGTGTATATAGTGTAAAATCGTCCAATTCAAGTAACTTTTGCATTTAGCATCATTCAAAGTGATAGAAATTAAGTTATAGTGAAAACTATGATACTTGGCCAAAACGTGATTTTTAGCGCATGAAACGCACGTTAAGGCAATAAAAACTGAAATGTTCCCCTGCTGCGAAAAAAACTGTCTGAGGCACAAAGTTGCTGTGTATAAAGTGTAAAATCGTCCAATTCAAGTAAGTTTTGCATTTAGCATCATTCTAAGTGATAGAAATTAAGTTATAGTGAAAACTATGATACTTGGCCAAAACGTGATTTTTCAGCGCATGAAACGCACGTTAAGGCAATAAAAACTGAAATGTTCCCCTGCTGCGAAACAAACTGTCAGAGACACATAGTTACTGTGTATATAGTGTAGAATTGTCCAATTCAAGTAAGTTTTTCATTTGGCATCTTTCTAAGTGATAGAAATTAAGTTATAGTGAAAATTATGATACTTGGCCAAAACGTGATTTTCAGCGCATGAAACGCACGTTAAGGCAATAAAAACTGAAATGTTCCCCTGCTGCGAAACAAACTTTCAGAGGCACATAGTTACTGTGTATATAGTGTAAAATCGTCCAATTCAAGTAAGTTTTGCATTAAGCAACATTCTAAGTAATAGAAATTAAGTTATAGTGAAAATTATGATACTTGGCCAAAACGTGATTTTCAGCGCATGAAACGCACGTTAAGGCAATAAAAACTGAAATGTTCCCCTGCTGCGAAACAAACTTTCAGAGGCACATAGTTACTGTGTATATAGTGTAAAATCGTCCAATTCAAGTAAGTTTTGCATTAAGCAACATTCTAAGTAATAGAAATTAAGTTATAGTGAAAATTATGATACTTGGCCAAAACGTGATTTTCAGCGCATGAAACGCACGTTAAGGCAATAAAAACTGAAATGTTCCCCTGCTCTGAAACAAACTGCCAGAGGCACATAGTTACTGTGGATATAGTGTAAAATCATCCAATTCAAGTAAATTTTGGATTTGGCATCATTCTAAGTGCTAGAAATTAAGTTATAGTGAAAACTATGATACTTGGCCAAAACGTGATTTTCAGCGCATGAAACGCACGTTAAGGCAATAAAAACTGAAATGTTCCCCTGCTGCGAAACAAACTGTCAGAGGCACATAGTTACTGTGTATATAGTGTAAAATCGTCCAATCCAAGTACCTTTTGTATTTAGCATCATTCAAAGTGATAGAAATTAAGTTATAGTGAAAACTATGATACTTGGCCAAAACGTGATTTTCAGCGCATGAAACGCACGTTAAGGCAATAAAAACTGAAATGTTCCCCTGCTGCGAAACAAACAGTCAGAGACGCATAGTTACTGTGTATATAGTGTATTATCGTCCATTTCAAGTAAGTTTTTCATTTAGCATCATTCTAAGTGATAGAAATTAAGTTATAGTGAAAACTATGACACTTGGCCAAAACGTGGTTTTCAGCGCATGAAACGCACGTTAGGCAATAAAAAATGAAATGTTCCCCTGCTGCGAAACAAACTGTCAGAGACACATAGTTACTGTGTATATAGTGAAAAATCGTCCAATTCAAGTAAGTTTTGCATCTAGCATCATTCTAAGTGATAAAAATTAAGTTATAGTGAAAATTATGATACTTGGCCAAAGCGTGATTTTCAGCGCATGAAACGCACGTTAAGGCAATAAAAACTGAAATGTTCCCCTGCTTCGAAACAAACTGCCAGAGGCACATAGTTACTGTGTATATAGTGTAAAATCATCCAATTCAAGTGAGTTTTGCATTTGGCATCATTCTAAGTGCTAGAAATTAAGTTATAGTGAAAACTATGATACTTGGCCAAAACGTGATTTTCAGCGCATGAAACGCACGTTAAGGCAATAAAAACTAAAATGTTCCCCTGCTGCGAAACACACTGTCAGAGGCACATAGTTACTGTGTATAATTATCCAATTCAAGTAAGTTTTTCATTTGACATCATTCTGATTGATAGAAATTAAGTTATAGTGAAAACTATGATACTTGGCCAAAACGAGATTTTCAGCGCATGAAATGCACATTAAGGCAATAAAAACTGAAATGTTCCCCCGCTGCGAAACAAACTGTCAGTGACACATAGTAACTGTGTATATAGTGTATAATTGTCCAAATTAAGTAGGTTTTTCATTTGATATCATTCTAAGTGATGGAAGTTAGGGTTAGGGTTAGGGTTAGGGTTAGGTTAAGTTATAGTGAAAACTATGATACTTGGCCAAAACGTGATTTTCAGCGCATGAAACGCACATGAGGGCAAAAAAACTGAAATGTTTGTTAGGTCTGAAAATACAACTTCAGGAGCAGGCTAAGAAAGAGTGAGATAAATTTAAATAGAAAATATGTATTACCAGACTGCAAAGTGGACAGTGAGAGTTCCTACAGTGGGGTCCTGTTCACTGCGATGTTACTGCAACTCTAGTCGAATGACCAGTGAGTGTGTCTTAAATACAGGCAAAACTGACAGTTGTCCCTAAGACTTTGGACAGATACCTTTCAGTCATTTGCAGGGCAACAAGTAATTGATTAGTGTCGGGCCTGGAATCTGTAGTCAATGGTTTCCAGACGTAGGGTGTTCTTCGCTGTTCCTACCCTGGGGAACACCGCCATCATGATTTTGGAGGAGACTGACCAGTGTTTGTATTAGAGGGGGACATCCGAGCCCCAAACTGAATCATGGGGGAAGAAATCAAAGCTCCGTCATTGACGCCTGGTGGGTAGATGTGGGTTGGCGTCGACAGTTGGAATCGAGTCTGCTGTTAGAACGTACGTGTGGTCGGATGCAGATGTAGGGACACAGAGCCCAGTTTTTTCGCGTGTTCGAGATTACATGCTTTTCCTATGAGGCCTTTTGCCTCGGAGGACATAGCTTCCTCCTCATTCTCAACGTCAAGGATCAATCGTCCACCTAAAGTCACTATTGGTGCTTGTATGGGTATACCGTGAGGTTTTAATGGAGCTTTATTATTCAGTGGAGGCGCTGAAGGTACAAGAGTCAAAGTTGGTTCGATCTAGGTGGGGGCCCTCACCGCAGCCAAAGCTATTGACGCAATTACCAGGTTGTGTATTGCCAATCTATGCTGTTTCAACTCCTCCTCCTTTCTCAGTATCAACCCCCGCCTCCACCTCCACACCTCCTCTTTTCTCCTTCGGAGTTCCACCTCCTTAGCTGTGACGTCATGCTCTACTTTCCGCAAAGCAATGGACAAGTTATTCATATTCCATTCATGCTTTTGACCTACAAAATGTACATTTTCTTTTAAAGTACTAAATTGTTTCACCAACTCGCGTCTTATTTTTGGTTGTTTTTTTAACTTGAACACCACTCAGAACCTGTGCTTCCACATCTGCATACAAAATTGTCAATTCATTCCATTCTCCACATTCTCCCGCACTCTCACATCCTTCCATTTTCACCAATTCAATCTAGATCAAGTCTCCGGATAAATTTGGAATTTTAGTATGTTCAATTCTAGGAATTATTGTTACTTTTTTTTTTTTTTTTTTTTTTTTTTAGAATCAATTCTAGGAATCAAACATCTGTGGACCCAGTCGTTTCCCTGCTGAAGACTTTAAAATAACTCCTGCATACAACTCTTTCCGGAATCTCTTGTTCCTTTGTTTCATACGACCGTTTTCTCTATCTCAAAACGACCGTTCTGGGATCGTCATCAATTCCGACTCTAGGTATATTACAACCTTTTCGGAATCTCCTATTCCCGATATCCCCTTTCTATAGTCACTTCTCCATAATTTAAAAATCCAATAGCAGAATTTTAACGTTTCAGTAATAGGTATTCTGCTTACCTTTCAGTTGATCAGGCGCCTGTCGGAGAAGTCCCAAGAGAAAGGTCTCACGCTCGCCGGCGCTCCCTCACGTTCGCTGACGTGGTTAACTTTTCCTTATTCCCACGTTCGCTGACGTGTTTTAACTTTTCCTTATTCCCACGTTCGCTGACGTGTTTAACTTTTCCTTATTCCCACGTTCGCTGACGTGTTTCGATAACCGCGACTCCACGTTCGCCGACGTGTTTTAGAGTCCGCGGCTGGCCTTAACCCATATGTCTACGCAGTCTCCTCCCTGGTTCACGGACGGAGTTATCGGCCTTAACCCCTATCTGTCTACGCAACCGACTCACGGACTGGGTCACCAAAACTGTTAGACTATAAATATTTTACCTGACTCCAATTCCTTAACTCTGTAGTCTCCAGTCTAACAATGGAGCGTGTTCAGCATCGGAGGAGACAAACCAGGGTTGAGCGAGTTTATCCACAGATGATTTATTCCATTCAAATTGATTCATACAGAGCTCCGGGTCTCCCTCCCATAGAATAAGCCCGCTGAGTGTTTATGTCCCAAAGCGGAGGATGGAAAAGACATTGTCCAAACCCACGTTTGCCCAGTTATAGTCCAACAAAAATGCATATTCATTCGCTGATTAATAATGAGATGTGGGCTGGTCCAGGGCTGCTGTGAGGGGGGGTTTCTCTGGGCTCCACATCTTCCAGCCTTGAATCCACATCATCCAGACCTCTGTCTCCGCTGGTCCTATAAAGTCCCGACCCTCCGCCCTGCTCTTTGTTCCTCTGCCCTTTGAAGTCCTCCATCTGGTCTCTTATCAGTGTGGATCCCACCTTGAAATAAGAATCTCAGGAAGAGCCTTTTGTTAACATTATAGTTGAGGAGTCTCAGACCCATCCTTCTGTTCATATTGTATTTGAGTTGGGAACCAGTGGCGACTCTAAAACAAGACCGCCACAACAAAAGGAATGAGTAAAATGTGATATCAAAATGAAACAGCTATACTAAAAAGAATGAGTAAAATATGATATCAAAATGAAACAGCTATACTCAAAAGAATGAGTAAAATATGATATCAAAATGAAACAGCTATACTAAAAAGAATGAGTAAAATATGTCATATTCTTCACCACTCAACGAATCATAATTAACCACGTATATGCAAATGACCTAATGGACAACCCATTGCCCCCCGGACACATTGCCTATGGGGATGGATCATCATCAAAAACCCTGGATGGAGAAAAACACAACGTATATGCCGTGGTGACTCAAAAAGACAACCTCAAGACAGGACGACTCCCCGGCGACTGGTCTGCACAAGCCGCAGAAATAGTGGCACTGACAGAGGCATGTAGACTATTCCTAGAACAAGACGTGACGGTGGAAAGACACAGCCCAATCCCTGCTGAATTCCTAAGAGAAATGCAAAATCATGCCCCAGAAAAAGAGAAACTGCAATGGGAAACAAAAGGAGCCACTCAACACAAGAACGGACTCTATGCAGTAGAAAACAAGCCATGCGTCCCACGATCATTGTTTGAAGTAATTGCCAAATTGAGCCATGGGAGGAGCCATGTCTCAACAGAAGGGATGATCAGTACAGTACAACAAACAATGCATGTTCCCAGAGGTCTCCAAACTTACTTCAATTTTTTTGCAGAAACTGTCTAAACTGCTGTAGACACAACTCTCAAGGCAATGAACGACCCAAGCATGGAACAAGGCAAACAGGAACATATCCCTTCGAGCTTATGAACATGGATTTCATCAAACTGAACCAAAGTGCTGGACTCGTCGAACAAACCATTAGAACAGTAAAACTCAGACTCAGAAAAACCATGGAAGATACAGGAAAACGATGGCAAGAATGCCTGAGCCTGGTAGAAACGTACATGAGAATCATTCCAACAGCACAGGGATGCACACCATTTGAGGCAGTGAAAGACAGACCCTTCCACTGAACAATGTGGGAAAAAGATCTGGTGGTAGAAGAGAAAAGAGAAACAGAATCCCTCACTAAGTGGTTATGCAAAATGTTCCAAGAAAGAACTGTGATGAATGCAAAATAATCTGCCGACATCTTCTCTGTCTCCCACAGAGGAGGTCCTGTCCCCAGGAGACCTGGTACTCGTCAAGGTGATAAAAAGAAAGTGC
Source organism: Stigmatopora nigra (assembly GCF_051989575.1). Classification (NCBI taxonomy): domain Eukaryota; kingdom Metazoa; phylum Chordata; class Actinopteri; order Syngnathiformes; family Syngnathidae; genus Stigmatopora; species Stigmatopora nigra. The sequence goes on from NW_027551608.1 coordinate 746,429, forward strand.
TGGTCTTCTCCACGTTGGGACGGACCTCACCGTGTGATTTTGGCCATCATCATCACCGCTCTGTGTTCAACCACATGGGGGGAACGTACCAGAACCTTGGTACACTCCCACTGGAGGAGAATGCCCCACTAGCTTGTTCAGGAAACGATCAGGGGCCCCCAGATCTGCATCCCATCAAACAAGACACCAATCGTCGTTCAAGTCCCTTTGCTCAGCCTACAGCTTACTCACTTGGGATTACACAGGACTGACTCCAGTTATTTTTATTGGTACCTACAAGCTCCCAGAGTCTGAGTGGTCTGGCCAGACACCTTGGACCAGGTCCTCCTCCATACAGGCTACAAAACCATCACATGGCCCCTTTCCAAAGAAGCTACCACCATGACCGCTAACTTCACCAAGTTAGCCACCACCATCAAAGATGGTAAACATATGCTAGACCTTACGACCAATATCCAACAAAAAGGCTGCATCAACCTATGCCTCCGACCGGACCGACCAGGAAAAGGCCTCCTCTTTACTATCACCATCCGCACTACTAGTCCAGCCATGGTCCCCAAAGTGATTGGTGTGAACCCCTTCGTACAACCATCCGCCACACGCCTACTCAAAATCCGTCCGGCAGGAACACCTAAGCCTGAGTAGATACACCTTATTCTCGCCCATGTCCAAACACAGGAAGAAAACGACTACAACCTGATGATGAGGAACAGTTGGTACAGATACACCGCACTCACAGCCCGCGCCACAACCAATGAGTTGTTATGTCTGTTCCCTCATGCCTACTGCCGTAGCCCAACCACAGCTATGGTCCAACCGACAGAACGAAGAACTCGCCAACCTCACCTACAACTGTATCCTGGGTAATCTGAGAGAATCCTTCCAGCAAAGCTCGACCGCCTACATACCATGGTCGCAGTACCATTAGCAGCTACAGTCAATACCGCAACGTATGTCCAGTGCAACAACCGAACAGACTGTTATCCATCCTGTTTCAACTTCAGCGGACCGGATCCGAAGACCCCTTTGGACCAAGTTCACGTCACCAGGTGCGCCGAGATCAGACACATTCCTTCCCAATCATGGACAGTACTGGACCAAATATGGTGGCTCTGCGAATGGCAAGTGTATATGATCATCCCCACCAATACAACTGGGCTCTTTGTCCCTACATCTGCATCCGACCACACGTACGTTCTAACAGCAGACTCGATTCCAACTGTCGACGCCAACCCACATCTACCCACCAGGCGTCAACGACGGAGCTTTGATTTCTTCCCCCATGATTCAGTTTGGGGCTCGGATGTCCCCCTCTAATACAAACACTGGTCAGTCTCCTCCAAAATCATGATGGCGGTATTCCCCAGGGTAGGAACAGCGAAGAACACCCTACGTCTGGAAACCATTGACTACAGATTCCAGGCCCGACACTAATCAATTACTTCTTGCCCTGCAAATGACTGAAACGTATCTGTCCAAAGTCTTAGGGACAACTGTCAGTTTTGCCTGTATTTAAGACACACTCACTGGTCATTCGACTAGAGTTGCAGTAACATCGCAGTGAACAGGACCCCACTGTAGGAACTCTCACTGTCCACTTTGCAGTCTGGTAATACATATTTTCTATTTAAATTTATCTCACTCTTTCTTAGCCTGCTCCTGAAGTTGTATTTTCAGACCTAACAAACATTTCAGTTTTTTTGCCCTAATGTGCGTTTCATGCACTGAAAATCACGTTTTGACCAAGTATCATAGTTTTCACTATAACTTAACCTAACCCTAACCCTAACCCTAACCCTAACTTCCATCACTTAGAATGATATCAAATGAAAAATCTACTTAATTTGGACGATTATACACTATATATACAGTAACTATGTGTCACTGACAGTTTGTTTCGCAGCGGGGGAACATTTCAGTTTTTATTGCCTTAATGTGCAATTCATGCGCTGAAAATCACGTTTTGGCCAAGTATCATAGTTTTCACTATAACTTAATTTCTAGTACTTAGAATGATGCAAAATGAAAAACTTACTTGAATTGGACAATTATACACTATATACACAGTAACTATGTGCCTCTGACAGTTTGTTTCGCAGCAGGGGAAAATTTCAGTTTTTATTGCCTTAACGTGCGTTTCATGCGCTGAAAATCACGTTTTGGCCAAGTATCATAATTTTCTCTATAACTTAATTTCTAGCACTTAGAATGATGCTAAATGCAATACTTACTTGAATTGGATGATTTTACACTTTAGACACAGTAACTATGTGCCTCTGACAGTTTGCTTCGCAGCAGGGGAACATTTCAGATTTTATTGCCTTAACGTGCGTTTCATGCGCTGAAAATCATCTTTTGGCCGAGTATGATAGTTTTCATTATAACTTAATTTCTATCACTTAGAATGATGCTAAATGAAAAACTTGCTTGTGTGACAGGGTGAAGTGTGACAGGGTGAAGTAGTTGATGTTATACATGAGTGCAGGTGTTAAGTTAAAAAGGGACTCATGCCGCTAGCATGCGTTAAACACGGGGCGATGACGTAATGATTAACCAATGGTCATAGACCTTGGTAGAGTATAATAACGGGCTATTCAGACATTTCTCTAAGTTGGTTTGAAATACAACGAAGGACCTGTCTGATTATTTCACCCGTCTTTTAAAGGTATGTTGCTTTGTTTCGAATAACGATTGAGTGTGAGATGTGCAAGAGGCAATAGTAGCATGTGAGAAAGAACGTAATGCTTAGTGATGCTTGTTAACTTTTTTTATGTGTGCGCGTAAATGTGCGAGTCTCGGGTATGGTTTACAGCAAGCTACCTTCGGCCGCTGGTTATTTACTTTTTCATGTGTGCGAGTCTCGGGTATTGTTTAAAGCGAGCTACCTTCGACCGCTGGTTGTTTACTTTTTTTATGTGTGTGCGTGAATGCGCGAGTCTCGGGTGCATTGTCTACAGCAGGCTACTTTCGGCCGCCGTTGTAAGGGTAGCATAATAGTTATGCAGTATATGACGGCCGGAACAAAAGGTAACAAGTTTCAATACTCATAAGTTATACTCGTTTATGCAGCAAGTACATTGCTTTGGATTATAACGGGTTGTTAATATGTTACTATGTATATATTTGAGTGTTATTGTATATTATGTTTTGTGTGAATTGCTTTGATATAACTAAAAGTTGGTTGGAAATACAACAAAGGACCTGTCTGATTATTTCACCCGTCTTTTAAAGGCGAAATACCGCCACCCCGTGGAAAATCGCGGGTACAACACTTGAATTGGACGATAATACACTATATACACAGTAACTATATGTCTCTGACAGTTTGTTTCGCAGCAGGGGAACATTTCAGTTTTCATTGCCTTAACGTGCGTTTCATGCGCTGAAAATCACGTTTTGGCCAAGTATCATAATTTTCACTATAACTTAATTTCTATCACTTAGAATGATGCTAAATGCAAAACTTACTTGAATTGGACTATTTTACACTATATACACAGTAACTATGTGTCTCTGACAGTTTGTTTCGCAGCAGGGGAACATTTCAGTTTTTATTGCCTTAACGTGCGTTTCATGCGCTGAAAATCATGTTTTGGCCCTGTATGATAGTTTTCACTATAACTTAATTTCTATCACTTAGAATGATGCTAAATGAATGTTAGGTTCATTAATAATTACCTTCGTCCGTAATTATCAATAACTGCAGGCAGACATCTTATTCAATTATTGACATTTAATTAAATAGAAATGGAAAACAATGGGTAAAAGCCTCCGAAGGGGAGAGCCAGCAAGTGTCACCTTACAACTTCCGAACGTCTCCTCGAATAGACGTTTTCGTACGCCTCTTATTGCCATGAATCAAAACAATTTACAGAGTTGTTGATCATTCCATCACGTATGAGTAAAAACAACATCTGGGACTACAATAACAATCAAAGTATTTTACCAATAACAAAAACAGGAGACTAGACCTAACAACATTTAGATTAGAGTAATTATACAACTTCCTTGACCTAAGAATCATATAATATAATCATAATCATATAATGGTTACATACAGAAAAACCCGAAGTGCACGGTTACATAACGATAACAGCATTCTTGTTATTGGCCGAATAGCCCTGGCCTCGTCACCAAGGGCCCACCAAATCTCAAGGACCCAGATTGGGTGGATTGTTTGTATAACCATCCTGGAACAGGCCGTCCAGGTTAAAGATGACTTGGCAATACTCGTGACCTCGCAACACTTTGAAAATAGAAAGAGAATGATTTAACAAAGAAATGAATTAATACAAATATATTTATAATAGTAATACAGAATAAACCCAACAATGAAAAACTTACTTGAATTGGACGATAATACACTATATACACAGTAACTATATGTCTGTGTCAGTTTGTTTCGCAGCAGGAGAACATTTCAGTTTTTATTGCCTTAACGTGCGTTTCATGCGCTGAAAATCACGTTTTAGCCAAGTATCATAATTTTCACTATAACTTAATTTCTATCAATTAGAATGATGCCAAATGAAAAACTTACTTGAATTGGACAATTATACACTATATACACAGTAACTATGTGTCTCTGACAGTTTGTTTCGCAGCAGGGGAACATTTCAGTTTTTATTGCCTTAATGTGCTTTTCATGCGCTGAAAATCATGTTTTGGCCAAGTATCATAGTTTTCATTATAACTTAATATCTAGCCATTAGAATGATGCCAAATGAAAAACTTATTGAATTATAAAATTTGATGATATTACACTATGTATAGAGAGACATTTGTGTCTCTGACAGTTTTACACAGTTTTACAAGTTATGACTCCAGACTCTTAATTTACAATTCTGCCTTTATGGATACATTGCATCACCACCCCCTGAATGGATCACTTACCTCATTCAGCATGTAGGTGTCAGATCACCTTGTACCTAATGTCTATTCATATTACCTCACCCGAAGTTATTACACAGAAGGGATTGTGTTGTGTTACCCCAAGTTTAGAGTCCCAACGGATGTGGGAAACTTACAGCGTCTGTCTGCCAGAGAGCAGCAGCTGGAACCGATTGTGACCAGGGTGGCATGGGTCCCTGATCATGTCCCTGGCTCTGCTGAGGTAACGAGGGCTGGCAATGTCTTCCAGTGAGGGCAGAGTAGCCGACGTTCTTCTGCGTAGTGGTGATACCTTTCTAAATAGCCTTTTTGTCTGCTGCCGTTCTTCCCGCGTACCACCAAATGTGCTTTTTATGTGCTGATAAGCACGTTTTGGTCGAATATGAAAGTTTTCAAGTGTGCACTTGACCCTAGATGACCTGGAGAGTGACAGTTACTCCTGAAGTTGAACCTCTTTTCATCGCACAATACAAGGAAAAAATTGCAAACCCTGTTAGCCAGCCTTTCTTATATTTCTCGAGGCGAACAAACAATTGCAAGGCCAACTAGTTAGTCTTTCTTACATTCCACCATCTTTTAATTCAATTGTAAAACCAGTTTGGCTAGTCTACCTTGCATTCTACGATCTTAAAAAACAAAGTTAAACCAGTATGACCACATGGTGCGACAAGAATAAACAATTATTAAGCCAGTTAGCCAGTCCATCCCACAATTCCCTCCTTTTGTGTCTGTGAAAATATCGAAATATTGAAGTGGCTGTTTCCATGAGCCAGAGAAGAACCAGTCAAGCCATCCTCGTTGTGGAACCGGATCTCCGGTCACAGCTCTCTGCATGTTCCTAATAGCCTGCAGGGCATCATGGACCGAGCAGGACATGCCGGCAGGGATGAAGGGGCAGCACGAGTCTCCCACCATGAAACACACACAGCCCCGCTGGGTGGCCACTCCGTCAAGAGCAGGGCAGCCCTGGCAAATCACCTGGGCCATAGCGGCTACCCTGCCTGACTGATGCGCCGACACAGGCCCGGAACCTGCCTTCAATGGTCTTCAAATGCAGGGCGTTCCTTGCCGCTCCCACTCAAGGGAACTGAGCCATTACGATTTTGGATGAGACTGACCAGTATTTGTGTTTGAGGGACACATCCGAGCCACACACTGGATCATGGTCGTGAGCTCCGTCAATAATGTGCCCAAATGGAGGTCATTGATTCGGGAATAACAGAACTTCTGAAGATCCCTAGATGATTATTTTTATACATAATAATCAAAAATACATCCCCATCGTCAATGGATACAATTATTCGGGTAAATTCACCAACCAGAACAGACTGGGCCTGGTTCTAATACAACCACTATTTTAATCGCAGAATGCCTGTTTTGGACACTGTTTATGGTGGGAAAATAGCTCCAGAACCATCCTGGATCATTATTTTTACACAGAATAGTGAACATACATCCATCTACACATTCAACACTAATTATGGGTAGAAGCACTAACCAGAACCGACTGGGCCCGGTTCTAATACGACCACTATTTTAATCGCAAAATGCCTGTTTTGGACAATGTTTATGGTGGGAAACATTATTTTTATAGAAAATAGTGAAACTACATCTACCTACTCAATCAACACAAATTCTGGGTAAATACGCCAACCAGAACCGATTGGGCCTTGTTCTAATACAACCACTATTTTTATCGCAAAGTGTTTTGGACACTATTGACGGTGGGAAATATTCCCAAAACATCCCTGCATCTTTAATTTTACACATAATAGAGAAAATGCATCCATCCACACAATTGACACTAAATCTGGGTAAAAGCGGCAACCAGAACCGACTGGGCCCGGTTCTAATACGACCACTATTTTATTCGCAAAATGCCTGTTTTGGACAATGTTTATGGTGGGAAACATTATTTTTAAAGAAAATAGTGAAACTACATCCACCTACTCAACCAACACAAATTCTGGGTAAATACACCAACCAGAACCGATTGGGCCTTGTTCTAATACAACCACTATTTTTATCGCAAAATGTTTTGGACACTATTGACGGTGGGAAATATTCCCAAAACATCCCTGCGTCTTTAATTTTACACATAATAGTGAAAATGCATCCATCCACACAATTGACACTAAATCTGGGTAAAAGCGGCAACCAGAACCGACTGGGCCCGGTTCTAATACGACCACTATTTTAATCGCAAAATGCCTGTTTTGGACACTTTTTGTGGTGGGAAATAGCTCCAGAACCATCCTGGATCTTTATTGTTATACAAAATAGTGAAAATACATCCACTCACACAATACACACAAATTCTGGGTAAAAGCACCAACCAAAACCGACTGGGCCTGTTTCTAAACCACCACTTGTGAATAAAGTGACCAAATGAAAGTAATTCATTCGGGCATAACAGAACTTCTGAACATCGCTAGATGATTATTTCTATACAAAATAGTCAAGTATACATCCCCATCATAATTGGACACAAGTTCCGTATACAAACACCCACCAGAACCGACTGGACCCTGTTATTATGCAACCACTATTTTGTATCGCAAAATGCATGTTTTGGACACTATTTATGGTGGGAAATAGCCCCAGAACTGTCCTGGATCTTTATTTTTAGACAGAATAGTGAAAATACATCTACCCACACAATGGATAAAGCACCAACCAGAACCGACGGGGCCTGGTTCTTAAAAACCACCACTTGTAAATAAAGTGCCCAAATTGAGGTCATTGATTCGGGCATAACAGAACTACTGAACATCCCTAGATGATTATTTTTATACAGAATAATCAAAAATACATCCTTATCAACATTCGACACAATTTCTGGGTAAAAACACCAACCAGAACCGCCTGGGCCTGGTTCTAATACAACCACTATTTTAATCGCAAAATGCCTGCTTTGGACACTGTTTATGGTGGGAAATAGCTCCAGAATCACCTGGAATGATGCCAATGAATGACTTACTTGAATTGGACGATTTTACACTATATACACAGGAACTATGTGTCTCTGACAGTGTGTTTGGCAGCAGGGGAACGTTTCAGTTTTTATTGCCTTAATGTGCTTTTCATGGCCTGATAATCACGCTTTGGCCAAGTATGATAGTTTTCATTGTAACTTAATTTCTATCACTTTGAACGATGCCAAATAAAAAACTTACTTGACTTGGACGATTTTTCACTACATACACAGTAACTCTGTCTCTGACAGTTTGTTTGGCAGCAGGGGAACTTTTCAGTTTTTATTGCCTTAATGTACTTTTCATGCCCTGAAAATCACGTTTTGGCCAAGTAGGATTGTTTTCATTATAACTTAATTTCTAGCTTGAGAATGATCCAAATGGATAACTTACTTGAATTGGACGATTTTTCACTTTATACACAGTAACTATGTGTCTCTGACAGTTTGTTTGGCAGCAGGGGAACATGTGAGAATAGACAAAGTATCTTTGCAAATGCTTGTTCATATTGTATAAGTTTTTGTGAGTATAACAGCATCATAGTCATCCTTATGGCTGACATGTCAGCATAAACACCCAACTGTCTGACTGAATAAACAATCTTAGTCTTGTGATTGGGGTGACATGTCAGCACAAATACTCAACTGTCCGACACTGATCAATTACTTTTTGCCCTGCAAATGACTGAAATGTATCTGTCAAAAGTCCTAGTGACAACTGTCAGTTTTTCCTGTATTTGAGACACACACACTGGTCATTCGACTAGAGTTGCAGGAACATCGCGTTGAACAGGACCCTACTGTAGGAACTCTCACTGTCCACTTTGCAGTCTGGTAATAAACCAATTGGTCCGGGACCAATGAAAGTAGAACAATAATTAGCAAGGGCTTTATAGTCTTGGTCTGTTAATAGAGTCAGGGACTTAACTAAGACAAAGTCAGGGACTTTTGGTCTTTGTGTGTTCAGAGATATTGGGTTAATCACAAAGTAGAGATCACTTTCGGGTAATTTAGAAAATAATTGTTGTTTAAACTATTAAGTAGGTGATTAATATGGGTCAGAAAGCAACAAAAGGAATCGGTTTATTGTCAGAATGCAAAATGAAAATCGGAGAGTTACCGGGACGAGATATCATGGTCCAGCTTGGGCTGAGCCTAGTGGCCACCCAAAATGGCCTCCGACCCAGGGAATTACAGACCAAAAATATCTTCCACACCACCACATCTAACAGCTTCTACTCTCTCGACATTGTCGGGAATGATTCTGCCAAGGTAGCTGAAAGTCTAAGAGAACAGTCTGAAGATATCTGCCCAGCAGCACCAGGGCAGAAACAACAAACATGGCCATTACATGTCACCCTGAAGTTCATGGGAGACCGGACGACAAGTGGTTAAACCAATTCTCACAGTTGCCCACTCAACGAATCATAATTAACCACGTATATGCAACTGACCTAATGGACAACCCATTGCCCCCCGGACACATTGCCTATGGGGATGGATCATCATCAAAAACCCTGGATGGAGAAAAATACAACGTATATGCCGTGGTGACTCAAAAAGACAACCTCAAGACAGGACGACTCCCCGGCGACTGGTCTGCACAAGCCGCAGAAATAGTGGCACTGACAGAGGCATGTAGACTATTCCTAGAACAAGACGTGACGGTGGAAAGACACAGCCCAATCCCTGCTGAATTCCTAAGAGAAATGCAAAATCATTCCCCAGAAAAAGAGAAACTGCAATGGGAAACAGAAGGAGCCACTCAACACAAGAACGGACTCTATGCAGTAGAAAACAAGCCATGCGTGACACGATCATTGTTTGAAGTAATTGCCAAATTGAGCCATGGGAGGAGCCATGTCTCAACAGGAGGGATGATCAGTACAGTACAACAAACAATGCATGTTCCCAGAGGTCTCCAAACTTCAATTTTTTTGGCAGAAACTGTCTGAACTGCTGTAGACACAACTCTCAAGGCAATGAACGACCCAAGCATGGAACAAGGCAAACAGGAACATATCCCTTCGAGCTTCTGAACATGGATTTCATCAAACTGAACCAAAGTGCTGGACTCGTCGAACAAACCATTAGAACAGTAAAACTCAGACTCAGAAAAACCATGGAAGATACAGGAAAACGATGGCAAGAATGCCTGAGCCTGGTAGAAACGTACATGAGAATCATTCCAACAGCACAGGGATGCACACCATTTGAGGCAGTGAAAGACAGACCCTTCCACTGAACAATGTGGGAAAAAGATCTGGTGGTAGAAGAGAAAAGAGAAACAGAATCCCTCACTAAGTGGTTATGCAAAATGTTCCAAGAAAGAACTGTGATGAATGCAAAATAATCTGCCGACATCTTCTCTGTCTCCCACAGAGGAGGTCCTGTCCCCAGGAGACCTGGTACTCGTCAAGGTGATAAAAAGAAAGTGCTGGTCTTCTCCACGTTGGGACGGACCTCACCGTGTGATTTTGGCCATCATCATCACCGCTCTGTGTTCAACCACATGGGGGGAACGTACCAGAACCTTGGTACACTCCCACTGGAGGAGAATGCCCCACTAGCTTGTTCAGGAAACGATCAGGGGCCCCCAGATCTGCATCCCATCAAACAAGACACCAATCGTCGTTCAAGTCCCTTTGCTCAGCCTACAGCTTACTCACTTGGGATTACACAGGACTGACTCCAGTTATTTTTATTGGTACCTACAAGCTCCCAGAGTCTGAGTGGTCTGGCCAGACACCTTGGACCAGGTCCTCCTCCATACAGGCTACAAAACCATCACATGGCCCCTTTCCAAAGAAGCTACCACCATGACCGCTAACTTCACCAAGTTAGCCACCACCATCAAAGATGGTAAACATATGCTAGACCTTACGACCAATATCCAACAAAAAGGCTGCATCAACCTATGCCTCCGACCGGACCGACCAGGAAAAGGCCCCCTCTTTACTATCACCATCCGCACTACTAGTCCAGCCATGGTCCCCAAAGTGATTGGTGTGAACCCCTTCGTACAACCATCCGCCACACGCCTACTCAAAATCCGTCCGGCAGGAACACCTAAGCCTGAGTAGATACACCTTATTCTCGCCCATGTCCAAACACAGGAAGAAAACGACTACAACCCGATGATGAGGAACAGTTGGTACAGATACACCGCACTCACAGCCCGCGCCACAACCAATGAGTTGTTATGTCTGTTCCCTCATGCCTACTGCCGTAGCCCAACCACAGCTATGGTCCAACCGACAGAACGAAGAACTCGCCAACCTCACCTACAACTGTATCCTGGGTAATCTGAGAGAATCCTTCCAGCAAAGCTCGACCGCCTACATACCATGGTCGCAGTACCATTAGCAGCTACAGTCAATACCGCAACGTATGTCCAGTGCAACAACCGAACAGACTGTTATCCATCCTGTTTCAACTTCAGCGGACCGGATCCGAAGACCCCTTTGGACCAAGTTCACGTCACCAGGTGCGCCGAGATCAGACACATTCCTTCCCAATCATGGACAGTACTGAACCAAATATGGTGGCTCTGCGAATGGCAAGTGTATATGATCATCCCCACCAATACAACTGGGCTCTGTGTCCCTACATCTGCATCCGACCACACGTACGTTCTAACAGCAGACTCGATTCCAACTGTCGACGCCAACCCACATCTACCCACCAGGCGTCAACGACGGAGCTTTGATTTCTTCCCCCATGATTCAGTTTGGGGCTCGGATGTCCCCCTCTAATACAAACAATGGTCAGTCTCCTCCAAAATCATGATGGCGGTGTTCCCCAGGGTAGGAACAGCGAAGAACACCCTACGTCTGGAAACCATTGACTACAGATTCCAGGCCCGACACTAATCAATTACTTGTTTCCCTGCAAATGACTGAAACGTATCTGTCCAAAGTCTTAGGGACAACTGTCAGTTTTGCCTGTATTTAAGACACACTCACTGGTCATTCGACTAGAGTTGCAGTAACATCGCAGTGAACAGGACCCCACTGTAGGAACTCTCACTGTCCACTTTGCAGTCTGGTAATACTTATTTTCTATTTAAATTTATCTCACTCTTTCTTAGCCTGCTCCTGAGTTGTATTTTCAGACCTAACAAACATTTCAGTTTTTTTGCCCTAATGTGCGTTTCATGCACTGAAAATCACGTTTTGGCCAAGTATCATAGTTTTCACTATAACTTAACCTAACCCTAATCCTAACCCTAACCCTAACTTCCATCACTTAGAATGATATCAAATGAAAAATCTACTTTATTTGGACGATTATACACTATATACACAGTAACTATGTGTCACTGACAGTTTGTTTCGCAGCGGGGGAACATTTCAGTTTTTATTGCCTTAATGTGCAATTCATGCGCTGAAAATCACGTTTTGGCCAAGTATCATAGTTTTCACTATAACTTAATTTCTAGCACTTAGAATGATGCAAAATGAAAAACTTACTTGAATTGGACAATTATACACTATATACACAGTAACTATGTGCCTCTGACAGTTTGTTTCGCAGCAGGGGAACATTTCAGTTTTTATTGCCTTAACGTGCGTTTCATGCGCTGAAAATCACGTTTTGGCCAAGTATCATAGTTTTCACTATAACTTAATTTCTAGCACTTAGAATGATGCTAAATGCAATACTTACTTGAATTGGATGATTTTACACGATAGACACAGTAACTATGTGCCTCTGGCAGTTTGTTTCGCAGCAGGGGAACATTTCAGTTTTTATTGCCTTAACGTGCGTTTCATGCGCTGAAAATCACGTTTTGGCCAAGTATCATAATTTTCACTATAACTTAATTTCTATCACTTAGAATGATGCTAAATGCAAAACTTACTTGAATTGGACGATTTTACACTATATACACAGTAACTATGTGTCTTTGACAGTTTGTTTCGCAGCAGGGGAACATTTCAGTTTTTATTGCCTTAACGTGCGTTTCATGCGCTGAAAATCACGTTTTGGCCAAGTATCATAGTTTTCACTATAACTTAATTTCTATCACTTAGAATGATGCTAAATGCAAAACTTACTTGAATTGGACTATTTTACACTATATACACAGTAACTATGTGTCTCTGACAGTTTGTTTCGCAGCAGGGGAACATTTCAGTTTTTATTGCCTTAACGTGCGTTTCATGCGCTGAAAATCATGTTTTGGCCCTGTATGATAGTTTTCACTATAACTTAATTTCTATCACTTAGAATGATGCTAAATGAATGTTAGGTTCATTAATAATTACCTTCGTCCGTAATTATCAATAACTGCAGGCAGACATCTTATTCAATTATTGACATTTAATTAAATAGAAATGGATAACAATGGGTAAAAGCCTCCGAAGGGGAGAGTCAGCAAGTGTCACCTTACAACTTCCGAACGTCTCCTCGAATAGTTGTTTTCGTACGCCTCTTATTGCCATGAATCAAAACAATTTACAGAGTTGTTGATCATTCCATCACGTATGAGTAAAAACAACATCTGGGACTACAATAACAATCAAAGTATTTTACCAATAACAAAAACAGGAGACTAGACCTAACAACATTTAGATTAGAGTAATTATACAACTTCCTTGACCTAAGAATCATATAATATAATCATAATCATATAATTGTTACATACAGAAAAACCCGAAGTGCACGGTTACATAACGATAACAGCATTCTTGTTATTGGCCGAATAGCCCTGGCCTCGTCACCAAGGGCACACCAAATCTCAAGGACCCAGATTGGGTGGATTGTTCGTATAACCATCCTGGAACAGGCCGTCCAGGTTAAAGATGACTTGGCAATACTCGTGACCTCGCAACACTTTGAAAATAGAAAGAGAATGATTTAACAAAGAAATGAATTAATACAAATATATTTATAATAGTAATACAGAATAAACCCAACATTCCCCCGTTTTTATAATATGTATGTTATTAATCATTTTTTAGTAATCACGAATGGAAATGTCGGGTGACTGGGATTTTTCCCGCCTACTCCTTACTCCCATGGCTGATCTGAAAGAGAAAGAACATAATTATATTCGTCCAATTGGTCCTCGGATTTACCGTACTCCTGGACCTCACTGTTTTCCCCAAACCGTCCCATAAGATACAACTCATGTACTTTAGAATTTGTAGGGGCAATTGCAGTAGTTATAAGTCGGCTTAGCAAGGAGCGCAAACAGGGGATACTACATCACCCACACAATGATAGGATAGCGGTAATTGTGCCTATAGTCACCACGAAGGATGTAGCCAAATCTTTAGATTTTCCAAAGGTCTTATCCCACCAATCTGACAATGCGGACGTATCTACTCCAGAGTGTTCTTACATATTGCGGTTCAGTGTTTGCAGGCCAGTAATGGCCCTGGTGAGAGATCCACTGGGTGACGTGTTGTTCGGTATGAAGGTGCAACATTGTTTTCCAAACATTGCACACACGCCCCCTGTTTCAAGGATCATATCCACCGCTATGCGATTCTGGAACGCCATCAGACTGGTAGCTGCCAGTTGTTCCTTCATGGCCACAAATCCCTGTTTAACATAATTTCCAAGTTTTGGACATTGTAATGTAAGTAATTTATTCTATCCACATTTTTGTTTGGGGTGATTAGAAGGAAGATGGACTCCCAACCTGCTGCGATCTGATTAGCCAGCTTATACTCATCTGGTACGCCCCGGGGGATGCCAATCGCATCAATGTATGTTGGATCTCCTTCCCTCCATGCCTCTCGACCATGTCGGGAGGGTCGACCCTTCACCTCCGAATTCTGAGCCGCCAATTGTATCTCCTCCACTGTGGATGGAAAAACAGACACCGGTAAGAGCAGTGAGACCAAAGCACCTAGTCCTGCCGCGTTTCGGCAGGAGTCGTATAATTTATCTACCACCCCGCCACCATAGGCCAGAACGTGGTATCAGGGGTGTAGTTTGTTTTAGAACGCCGGTACACCACGTCTCATTTATCGCCCCCAGCTTCAGACCATGCCCTGTAAGGTTTAAGCAGGTAAAATGATTAAACAGTGGAAAAATTGACTTCCTATTTACTGCGTAACAGGATAAACACTGTTTCAATATTCTTTTTTTCTTGCCAAGTAGGACACGTTTTTTCATTTGTAAAAACACTTTTCCCCAAAAGAATGGTGATTGAGGGAGTTGTTAGATCCCATCGTATTTTCCCTTGTCTGGTAGGTTATCCTAATCCTTTGTAAGATGGTTTAGTCTCAATTGAAACCATATGGAGATGTCAAACCCAATATAAAAGAGTTCCCTATAGTTTTATGGTATTGCTTGCTGAGCAATAATCTTTTCAATTAATATTGGTGTTTCCCGTATTTTATTAAGTCAGAAAGTTTATCTTACCCGTCCCCTCAATGTTTCAATTGAGACCACCCTTTTACCAAAGTAGCTCCACCTAGTGCTTGTCCTCTTTACACTCCATTAACAGCGCCCGATTATCCCCCGTTTGGGAAATCCCTGTTTCAGAAGTAAATTTCACAGGTTAATATGTCAGTCCGAGCTTTCCAATCTTGACCAATTTCTGCAACAAGGCTTTTCCCAATCTTCAATTTTTTGCTGTTAATGTACCACACATATTTCCCACCATAGATTGACCCCTTGTATGGCAACCGGGACGTCCCCGAGTCCAAATATATATTTTCAATTTGGAAATTTGATTTAGTAGGTAATGTTAATTAAATGTAAATGTGTATGTTTCTCGGTTTACCCTCCCGTAAGAAGGTGTATCCTCAATTGAAACGCCTCCGCCTTTTTCTCCAACTGGAGAAAACAACCCTACTGTGGAAAGGAATAGAATCACAATCATCATTAATCTCCTTGCCTCAAAAGCAATAATTGTTTTCAACATGACTTTTTGTCTTTGTTTAGGCATTTTTCCTCTTGAAACGTTTCAATTTAGACAACCTTCTTACTGTGGGAAAGGTGCATCCGTGTCCCCTTTCAGTAACAAGGACCCTCCCACTTTGCGTTGCTCCGATGTTTCTTCTTTTATGCTGCGTATCAGCATCCAGTCTTCAAGAATCACCGTCGCTTCGTCCGTTTCCTGTTGAGAAGCAACATCTCCCTCTGATAGTCTAAATTTGGTGTGTGCGTTTTTTTCTCTGATAGATTCGCCTCATCATCCAATTGTCATTGTGTAGTGAATAATAACAATTTGTAAGGTCTACCAAACAGGACTTCATATAAGGTCCGCCAATTGTGGATGGTAGACAACTATTATTTTAACAAAATGGGAGCCATTATCACTATAAATAGTTTCTGGAATTCCATATCGTGGAATGATATCTATATGATCTAATAAAATAAAATCTATATGTATTTTTTGAGATGGATATGTGGGTATGCATATAGATTTAAACCATAAGCCTTGTAGTGTCGTTGTAGCAAGGCCACCTCCCCCTGGTCGAGACATAGGACTTCCCTTGACTCAAGCCCAAATTATTTTCTTTATTGATCTTTTATTGATAGATTATGTCTCGGTGGTCTGCCAATCAAAAAACACAAAAAGACAAACTATCATTCACGCTCACACTCATAAAAAGAAGAATTTAGTGTGTTCAACCAGTCTAGCATCCATAATTTCATTTTGTGGGAGTAAACTGGAGTACCCGGAGAAAATCCACAAATTCTCGAGGACGCCATGAATACCCCACATTCCGGAAGGTCTGGATCCACCCCGCATTCATTAGTAGATCCTTTAATATACACACCCCCACTCTAGCATTTTAACCGTTTGTAAAAAATTACCTTCAAGTTTCACACAAAGTTATATCCTTTTTAATGCTATCAGTTTAGCTGTTTGTTCCCCGAATTGAGGTGGCAATAGTTTCACATCTAAGGTTTTTATTTTCACAGCCGCCATGACCTAATGGCCCCCTATCAGGTTTTTGGAAAATCCCAATTTCCTCTAATAGCATGCCAATCACCTTTTAATGCGGCCATCCAATTTTGTTTCCACTTTTTTTTTTCCAGGTGATAAAATAATCTCCCCCATTTGTAAAACAAATTCATCCACGCCTAATTTATACAACATGACGCCTATGGCCTTTATTACGTCGCCTTGACTCCAAATTCTATGAACCAAGATAACACGCCGAATTTGTAAGCGAATTTCGCCCATCCCATTTTGTTCATAGACAACCCATCTACCTAAAGCGTCACTTGTTTCAAAACATGAAAGGCCCCACTAGAATTTGTGCATCCAGCGCCAAATAGAGCCTATTTACACATTTTTTCTCAAATTTGTTTTAGATATGGGTCCCCAATTTCCCGAAATTTCCCAGAATTCATGTACTACCACATCCTGTCAAAAACCCAAAACGACTAACATAACCTGTTTCTAAGCCAGATTCTGGAATTTGGAGAATTTCTCCTTTCCCGCCCTTATCTAAGCTTGTTATTGCCACTCGTTATCACTGTAACATTCAGGCGTATTAACCCCATCGTTGCTAAAGTTCTCACCAATTTGCATGCCCTTAAAGCTGTAAAAAGCAACGTTATTTGGTTGTATCAATTGACCAATGCTTATCCAATCCGTAATATCCTTAAAGTCATCAATATGACCTGTGACAAAGCATATTTCCTCCCGCCAGGACAACAGACAATGTTCTTTCAAGTGCACTTTGAAAAACATTCCATGTTACTCCATTCTTAGGGAAAATATGCTCATCCTAAACCAATTATTTTATCTACAATTCACCTAATTATTTGGATGAATGCCATGAATTTTATCATGCCACTATTGCATTGTAAATTTCCCATCTGATGTCGTTAACAGCCAAATAATTCAATACCTACTATATACTTTGTAAATCACCTCATATGATGTTTACTTAAGACAAGAGTCATTTCCCATAGCCTGTTACCAAAACAAAAATCTACAACAATTAAATTAGAGAAATCAACCTTTTGTTAGGCAATTCCTAATTACAAACTTTAATGTTTTAAAAACCTTATTGTCACCAATATACCATAATATTGTAAATTTTGTCATCCTGGCCTTTTTTTTTAACCAGCCAACTTCCTGGATTAAAGTATTTTGAACAATCAAAATATTCTGAAATAGTATTAATATTATTTTATCCTCCAAAAGCTAGTTTCCTTTAACTAAGAGCCCTTTGAAATCCACAATTGCTCAAAAATGACTATTTTGGTCTATTCCCAAATCCAAAGCTTTTTACCAAAATCAACCTTTTACTAGACAGATTTTCTATCCTCTTAATATACATTTCATTTTAAAACCCAAAAAATGAATGTGAAAGCATTCGCATAACCTTGCATTTCTTGCAGACCATGTATTGTTCTTATTCTGAAAAGTCCAAACAGAAAACGCCATAAGCCGTTAACTATGACCTCCACTCTTGCTGCGAAAACAGCATTGTTATCTTATGTTTACAAACCAGCTTTTTCCCTGTGCCCAAATATAACGCTTTTTAGAGAAGACAACCATTAAACAGTCAAATTAACCCCTCTTCCGATATTCAACTACATCACAATATTTTTCCAAGACCCCATATATCCAGAATATGTATGCTGCAAGCACAACAATATGGCAAAAACCCATTTTCTGCCCTCAAGTTTGCTTCAGCACCCCCAAGGCCAATTATTATTATTATAATGTCTTCACGGAAGGGATCACAAAATTTTAGTCGTTTACACGGTCCGAACGGTCCCGAAAGCCCAACACAGTTAAATCGTCTGCCCCGCGGCCCACATGTTTCACTCCCATCTAATCAGCAGCCGCTGCACCAGAACGCTTCTCCCGCAGTCGACACATTATTTGGCAAGTCTAGAGCATAATAAAAACACAGGTGACATTCCCTGCTAAACATTTAAATGATCATTTTGTATATATTCTTTTGTCTTTTTAAACACCATCTTCCCGCTAGCGGACGGGATCAAAAACCAAGCTGCAATAAGCCATCACATTGCTGTAAATTGACAGTACATATAGGTTATATTAACAAAGCACCACCAGCACTTGGAAATAACCATTCTAATTGTTGTTATACAAGCCCCAGCATCACAAAAAAACCCAATTTATTGTAATCACAAAACGTCATACCCGGATTAACCAAATCAAATACCAATGTCCCCATTAATTTTCTTGCTCCCTTTATTTTTGTTAAACTTCCTCCGCGCCCGTCACCTATCTCGGTAAATATTTTCCCCGTCAGCCGAGGAGGCCCCGCTATTTTTCCTTACCAAACAGTACTTTCCCGCCGCCACAGTCTTAAATAGATCCCCGTTATCCGAGGGAGCCCCCACTATTTTCCAAAATAGTATTTTTAACTTCTCCCCGGCCTTATTTCGCCATTAGTGTCTGTGGAACAAGCTGTTACACTTTTATCCACGCACATATTATTTATATATGTATATTACCTCTATGCATTAGTGCATATATTATCCTGCATTTTATGCATTTTAATCTGGCCAGCAAACCCATATTTATTTATCCATAAATATAGCTGTGTAATATTTTTAAAGCGCTTTGTCTTTCCAATTTTTTCCAATCCTTACAAGTTAGACGTATTTTTTTGGATCGTCATCCAAACCCGCCTTACAACACGTGTTTCCCATATTTTACTTTTTTGTAGTGAGTTCGTGTGCCTCACACAGTTAACTTTATTATATTTATTATTATTATTATTATTATTACCTCTTCGACTGTATTTCCTAGGCTTGTCTTAATTTTACTGCAGAAACCACACAAACACCATACAACATTTACAACATATTCGTGCCTACCCTTGAGACACAGGACACTTTCCAGCCCCAACATTGTACCTCCAGTACAATATATTCGTGCCTACCCCTGAGACACAGGACACTTTCCAGCAAAGTGCCCCACCGTACCTGCCATTGACTAGTATAAACACAGGGTTTTGTCGCCGTCACCCAGGACACGAAACCAGCCCACAATGGACCTCACATACAATGTCCCTTTAACGCATTTGGAAACACCGTCACAACATGCAGACACTAATGTGGACTTACCCGAGATCCATCAGATGTCTCCCTCCAGCAGGAAAAGTCTTCAACCGCCGAGAATCCAGGCGCCCCCGTCGAAAACTCCGGCCCACCAAGGGTTTTGAAGACGCCGTGCGCACGGTCACTTACCAGATGTCGAACAGCAGCGCCTGGGTTCTCGCTCCGGTATATTGACCTCCATGGCTCAGAAGGACCAAAATGTTAGGTTCATTAATAAATATCTTCGTCCGTAATTATCAATAACTGCAGGCAGACATCTTATTCAATTATTGACATTTAATTAAATAGAAATGGATAACAATGGGTAAAAGCCTCCGAAGGGGAGAGTCAGCAAGTGTCACCTTACAACTTCCGAACGTCTCCTCGAATAGACGTTTTCGTACGCCTCTTATTGCCATGAATCAAAACAATTTACAGAGTTGTTGATCATTCCATCACGTATGAGTAAAAACAACATCTGGGACTACAATAACAATCAAAGTATTTTACCAATAACAAAAACAGGAGACTAGACCTAACAACATTTAGATTAGAGTAATTATACAACTTCCTTGACCTAAGAATCATATAATATAATCATAATCATATAATTGTTACATACAGAAAAACCCGAAGTGCACGGTTACATAACGATAACAGCATTCTTGTTATTGGCCGAATAGCCCTGGCCTCGTCACCAAGGGCCCACCAAATCTCAAGGACCCAGATTGGGTGGATTGTTTGTATAACCATCCTGGAACAGGCCGTCCAGGTTAAAGATGACTTGGCAATACTCGTGACCTCGCAACACTTTGAAAATAGAAAGAGAATGATTTAACAAAGAAATGAATTAATACAAATATATTTATAATAGTAATACAGAATAAACCCAACAATGAAAAACTTACTTCAATTGGACGATAATACACTATATACACAGTAACTATATGTCTGTGACAGTTTGTTTCGCAGCAGGGGAACATTTCAGTTTTTATTGCCTTAACGTGCGTTTCATGCGCTGAAAATCACGTTTTGGCCAAGTATCATAGTTTTCACTATAACTTAATTTCTATCACTTAGAATGATGCTAAATGCAAAACTTACTTGAATTGGACGATTTTACACTATATACACAGTAACTATGTGTCTCTGACAGTTTGTTTGGCAGCAGGAGAACATTTCAGTTTTTATTGCCTGAATGTGCTTTTCATGCGCTGAAAATCATGTTTTGGCCAGGTATCATAGTTTTCATTATAACTTAATATCTAGCCATTAGAATAATGCCAAATGAAAAACTTATTAAATTATAAAATTTGATGATATTACACTATGTATAGGGAGACATTTGTGTCTCTGACCGTTTTACACAGTTTTACAAGTTATGACTCCAGACTCTTAATTTACAATTCTGCCTTTATGGATACATTGCATCACCACCCCCTGAGTGGATCACTTACCTCTCACTGTCTTTCAATTACCTTCCTTCAGCATGTAGGTGTCAGATCACCTTGTACCTAATGTCTATTCATATTACCTCACCCGAAGTTATTACACAGAAGGGATTGTGTTGTGTTACCCCAAGTTTAGAGTCCCAACGGATGTGGGAAACTTACAGCGTCTGTCTGCCAGAGAGCAGCAGCTGGAACCGATTGTGAGCAGGGTGGCATGGGTCCCTGATCATGTCCCTGGCCCTGCTGAGGTAACGAGGGCTGGCAATGTCTTCCAGTGAGGACAGAGTAGCCGACAATCTTCTGCGTAGTGGTGATACCTTTCTAAATAGCCTTTTTGTCTGCTGCCGTTCTTTCCGCGTACCACCAAATGTGCTTTTTATGAGCTGATAAGCACATTTTGGTCGAATATGAAAGTTTCCAAGTGTGCACTTGACCCTGGATGACCTGGAGAGTGACAGTTACTCCTGAAGTTGAACCTTTTTTCATCGCACAATTCAAGGAAACAATTGCAAACCCTGTTAGCCAGCCTTTCTTACATTTCGCGAGGCGAACAAACAATTGCAAGGCCAACTAGTTAGTCTTTCTTACATTCCACGATCTTTTAATTCAATTGTAAAACCAGTTTGGCTAGTCTACCTTGCATTCTACGATCTTATCAAACAAAGGTAAAACCAGTATGACCACATGGTGCGACAAGAATAAACAATTATTAAGCCAGTTAGCCAGTCCATCCCACAATTCCCTCCTTTTGTGTCTGTGAAAATATCGAAATATTGAAATGGCTGTTTCTATGAGCCAGAGAAGAACCAGTCAAGCCATCCTCGTTGTGGGACCGAATCTCCGGTCACAGCTCTCTGCATGTTCCTAATAGCCTGCAGGGCATCATGGACCGAGCAGGACATGCCGGCAGGGATGAAGGGGCAGCACGAGTCTCCCACCATGGCACACACACAGCCCCGCTGGGTGGCAACTCCGTCAAGAGCAGGGCAGCCCTGGAAAATAGCCTGGGCCATGGCGGCTACCCAGCCTGACTGATGCGCCGACACAGGCCCGGAACCTGCCTTCAATGGTCTTCAAATGCAGGGCGTTCCTTGCCGCTCCCACTCAAGGGAACTGAGCCATTACGATTTTGGATGAGACTGACCAGTATTTGTGTTTGAGGGACACATCCGAGCCACACACTGGATCATGGTCGTGAGCTCCGTCAATAATGTGCCCAAATGGAGGTCATTGATTCGGGAATAACAGAACTTCTGAAGATCCCTAGATGATTATTTTTATACATAATAATCAAAAATACATCCCCATCGTCAATGGATACAATTTTTCGGGTAAATTCACTAACCAGAACAGACTGGGCCTGGTTCTAATACAACCACTATTTTAATCCCAGAATGCCTGTTTTGGACACTGTTTATGGTGGGAAAATAGCTCCAGAACCATCCTGGATCATTATTTTTACACAGAATAGTGAAAATACATCCATCTACACATTCAACACTAATTATGGGTAAATGCACCAACCAGAACCGATTGGGCCTTGTTCTAATACAACCACTATTTTTATCGCAAAATGTTTTGGACACTATTGACGGTGGGAAATATTCCCAAAACATCCCTGCATCTTTAATTTTACACATAATAGTGAAAATGCATCCTTCCACACAATTGACACTAAATCTGGGTAAAAGCGGCAACCAGAACCGACTGGGCCCAGTTCTAATTCAACCACCGTGCAAAATAAAGATCCATTGGAGGTTTTTGATTCTTGTGTAAAAAAAGCCCCAAAACATCCCTGCATGATTATTTTTAAACAGAATAGTAAAATATACATCCCCATCCTCTTTGGACACAAGTTTCGGATATAAACAGCAACCAGAACCGAGACTACCCAGTTATAATGCAACTATCCATCGTTCCTGCCTGCCTAAAATCTGCCACCATCATTCCTGTCCCCAAAAAGGCCAACCATCTGCAGCTTGAACGATTACAGGCCTGTTGCTCTCACGCCTGTGATCATGAAGTGCTTTGAAAAGTTGGTGGCCCGACACATCAGAAGGACAATCCCCCCCTCAGTTGACCCTCACCAGTTTGCTTATAGAGAAAACAGGTCCACTGAGGATGCTATCGCTGTGGCTCTTCACACAGCACTGAGCCACCTGGAGCACCGGGGGAACTATGTGACGATGCTTTTCATAGACTATAGCTCAGCCTTTAACACCATCAAGCCGGACATCCTGAAGGACAAACTCTACCACCTTGGACTATCCTCTTCAATCTGCTGCTGGGTAAAGAACTTCTTGACTGGTCGACCACAAACTGTCAGAATGGGTCCACACCTCTCTTCCGCCATTACACTGAACACTGGCTCACCACAAGGCTGTGTACTGAGTCCTGTCCTGTACTCCTTGTACACATACGACTGCACACCAGCCCACCAGTCAAACTCTATCATCAAATTCGCCGATGACACCACTGTGATCGGACTCATCTCAGGCGGGGATGAGTCAGCTTACAGAGACGAGGTCGACAAACTGTCTTCTTGGTGCTCGGCGAACAATCTTACACTAAATACCGCAAAGACTAAAGAAATAATCCTGGACTTTCGCAAGCGCAGCACAGACCTGGCCCCACTCCTCATTAACGGAGTATGTGTAGACAGGGTCCAATCCTTCAAATTTCTGGGAGTCCACGTCACGGATAGGCTCTCCTGGTCCACAAACACCACAGTGTTAGTAAAGAAGGCCCAGAAACGACTCCACTTTTTCAGGGTACTGAGAAGGGACAAATTGGACACCAAGCTTCTGGCAACCTTCTACAGAGCCACTGTGGAGAGCATCCTGACTTACGGCATTACAGTGTGGTATACCGGAAGCACGGCAGCAGACAAAAAAGCCATACAGAGGGTGATAAACACTGCCCAGAAGATCGTCGGCTGCTCTCTGCCATCACTAGAAGACATTGCCAACCCCCGATACCTTAGAAGAGCCGGGTCCATTGTTGGAGACCCATGCCACCCTGGACACGGCCTGTTCCAGTTGCTTCCATCTGGCAGACGCTACAGGTCCTACAAAGCACGGACAAACAGGCTCAAGGACAGCTTTTTCCCAACAGCCATCAGGTCTCTGAACCTGCAGCAACACGTGACGTGACGACTACACATATCCCTACTATGAAATTAAGTCAAGTCGAAATGAAGTAACAGGAAGGTCGTTTGGCGCAGATCTGCCTTCCAAAGGCTGACTGAGGGAGGGTAAGTATAAAGACTGAGAGGTAAGTGATCCACCTTATTCTTGTTGGCATCGGTGAGGCATCTTGCAGTCGCCGCAAAATGGCGCTCAAGGCGGAGAGCTAACAAGTATGAATATGTCATAAATAAATGTCATAAATGTGTCTGGCCTGGAAAGACGAACTTGTGGTGAAGCACTATACAATTTCGTCATACGCTGCTGAGGGTATGATGACTACTAAGCTTTTTGTCAAGTCAATGATGACGACAATGCCTATGTCTGATTTTCATTTTTTCATTTTTTCAACTACTATTTTTTATCGCAAAATGCATGTTTTGGAGAATATTTATGGTGGTAAATACCCCTAGAACCATCCTGGATCTTTATTTTTAGACAGAATAGTGAAAATACATCCACCTACACAATCAACACTAACTCTGGGTAAAAGCACCAACCAGAACCGACTGGGCTTGGTTCTACTACAACCACCATGCAAAATAAAGTGCCCAAATGGAGGTCATTTATTCGGGCATAGAAGAACTTCTGAACATCCCTAAATGATCATTTTTATACAGAATAGTCAAAAATACAACCCCATTCCTATTGGACACACGTTAAGGGGGTATACACAAACCAGAACCGACTGGGCCTGGTTCTAATACAACCACTATTTTTGTCGCAAAATGCATGTTTTTGACACTATTTCTGGTGGGAAATAGTCTCAGAACATCCCTGGATCTTTATTCTTACAGAGAATAGTGAAAATACATCAAACCCACACAATCGACACTAATTGTGGGTAAAGCACCAACCAGAACCGACTGGGCCTGGTTCTAAACAACCACTTGTAAATAAAGTGCCCAAATTGAGGTCATTGATTAGGGCATAACAGAACTTCTGAACATCCCTAGAATATTATTTTTATAAAGAATAATAAAAAAATACATCCCCATAATCATTGGACACAATTTCTGGGTAAAAACACGAACCAGAACCGACTGGGCGTGGTTCTAATACAACCACTACTTTAACCGCAAAATGCCTGTTTTGGACACTGTTTGTGGTGGGAAATAGCTCCAGAATCATCCTGGATCATTATTGTTATACAAAATAGTGAAAATACATCCACTCACACAATAAACACAAATTCTGGGTAAAAGCACCAACCAAAACCGACTGGGCCTGTTTCTAAACCACCACTTGTAAATAAAGTGACCAAATGAAAGTAATTCATTCGGGCATAAACGAACTTCTGAACATCGCTAGATGATTACTTCTATACAGAATAGTCAAGTATACATCCCCATCATAATTGGACACAAGTTTCGTATACAAACACCCACCAGAACCGACTGGACCCTGTTATAATGCAGCCACTATTTTGTATCGCAAAATGCATGTTTTGGACACTATTTATGGAGGGAAATAGCCCCGGAACTGTCCTGGATCTTTATTTTTAGACAGAATAGTGAAAATACATCTACCCACACAATGGATACTATATCTGGGTAAAAGCACCAACCAGAACCGACTGGGCCTGGTTCTTAAAAACCACCACTTGTAAATAAAGTGCCCAAATTGAGGTCATTGATTCGGGCGTAACAAAACTTCTGAACATCCCTAGATGATTATTTTTATACAGAATAATCAAAAATACATCCTTATCATCATTGGACACAATTTCAGGGTAAAAACACCAACCAGAATCGCCTGGGCCTGGTTCTAATACAACCACTATTTTAATCGCAAAATGCCTGTTTTGGACACTTTTTATGGTGGGAAATAGCTCCAGAATCACCTAGAATGATGCCAATGAAAGACTTACATGGATAGGACGATTTTACACTATATACACAGGAACTATGTGTCTCTGACAGTGCGTTGGCAGCAGGGGAACGTTTCAGTTTTTATTGCCTTAATGTGCTTTTCATGGCCTGATAATCACGTTTTGGCCAAGTATGATAGTTTTCATTGTAACTTAATTTCTATCACTTTGAACGGTGCCAAATAAAAAACTTACTTGAATTGGACGATTTTACACTATATACACAGTAACTGTGTCTCTGACAGTTTGTTTGGCAGCAGGGGAACTTTTCAGTTTTTATTGCCTTAATGTACTTTTCATACCCTGAAAATCACGTTTTGACCAAGTATGATTGTTTTCATTGTAACTTAATTTTTAGCAATGAGAATAATGCCAAATGGATAACTTACTTGAATTGGACGATTTTACACTATATACACAGTAACTATGTGTCTCTGACAGTTTTTTTGGCAGCAGGGGAATATGTAAGATTAGACAAAGTATCTTTGCAAATGCTTGTTCATATTGTATAAGTTTTTGTGAGTATAACAGCATTGTAGTCATCCTTACGGCTGACATAGCAGCATAAACACCCAACTGTCTGACTGAATAAACAATCTTAGTCTTGTGATTGGGGTGACATGTCAGCACAAATATTCAACTGTCTGACACTGATCAATTACTTTTTGCCCTGCAAATGACTGAAATGTATCTGTCCAAAGTCCTAATGACAACTGTCAGTTTTTCCTGTATTTAAGACACACACACTGGTCATTCGACTAGAGTTTCAGGAACATCGCGTTGAACAGGACCATACTGTAGGAACTCTCACTGTCCACTTTGCAGTCTGGTAATAAACCAATTGGTCCGGGACCAATGAAAGTAGAACAAGAATTAGCAAAGGCATTATAGTCTTGGTCTGTTAATAGAGTCAGGGACTTAACTAAGACAAAGTCAGGGACTTTTGGTCTTTGTGTGTTCAGAAATATTGGGTTAATCACAAAGTGGAGATCAATTTCGGGTAATTTAGAAAATAATTGTTGTTTAAACTATTAGGTAAGTAATTAATATGGGTCAGAAAGCAACAAAAGGGATGGGTTTATTGTCAGACTGCAAAATGAAAATCGGAGAGTTACCGGGACGAGATATCATGGTCCAGCTTGGGCTAAGCCTAATGGCCACCCAAAATGGCCTCCGACCCAGGGAATTACAGACCAAAAATATCTTCCACACCACCACATCTAACAGCTTCTACTCTCTCGACATTGTCGGGAATGATTCTGCCAAGGTAGCTGAAAGTCTAAGAGAACAGTCTGAAGATATCTGCCCAGCAGCCCCAGGACAGGAAGAACAAACATGGCCATTACATGTCACCCTGAAGTTCATGGGAGACCGGACGACAAGTGGTTAAACCAATTCTCACAGTTGCCCACTCAACGAATCATAATTAACCACGTATATGCAACTGACCTAATGGACAACCCATTGCCCCCCGGACACATTGCCTATGGGGATGGATCATCATCAAAAACCCTGGATGGAGAAAAACACAACGTATATGCCGTGGTGACTCAAAAAGACAACCTCAAGACAGGACGACTCCCCGGCGACTGGTCTGCACAAGCCGCAGAAATAGTGGCACTGACAGAGGCATGTAGACTATTCCTAGAACAAGACGTGACGGTGGAAAGACACAGCCCAATCCCTGCTGAATTCCTAAGAGAAATGCAAAATCATTCCCCAGAAAAAGAGAAACTGCAATGGGAAACAGAAGGAGCCACTCAACACAAGAACGGACTCTATGCAGTAGAAAACAAGCCATGCGTGACACGATCATTGTTTGAAGTAATTGCCAAATTGAGCCATGGGAGGAGCCATGTCTCAACAGGAGGGATGATCAGTACAGTACAACAAACAATGCATGTTCCCAGAGGTCTCCAAACTTACCTCAATTATTTTGCAGAAACTGTCTAAACTGCTGTAGACACAACTCTCAAGGCAATAAACAACCCAAGCATGGAACAAGTCAAACAGGAACATATCCCTTCGAGCTTCTGAACATGGATTTCATCAAACTGAACCAAAGTGCTGGTCGGGTACGCAGGGTGCTCTGGACTTCACTGCTTCATTGACCCGTCTTAGGTCTTGGACCAATCTCCACGTTCCCGTCTCCGTTTTCTTCACGGGAAAGATAGGTGTGTTACATTCGCTTGATGGACTTTCAATTAGAATGCCTGCTTCGAGCATTTCTTTAATTACTGGTCTGATGCCATTTATAGCATCTGGTTTAAGGGGGTATTGTTTAGCCCGTGGTCGAAATGATGTCTTGGGCTCAATTCTTACTTCTCTTGCTGTGGTCATTTTTCCTACAACTGCTTTTGATTTGGACCACAGTGAACTCGGTACTGTAGGGAAATCTTCAGCTTGTAGTCGTATGTAGTCTTGTCATGCAGTTAAATGCGTCTTCGGACTTGCTTGGGTCATCCACTTCAGCTTCTGTCTTGTCACTGTTCCATATGGGGTGTTTATTAGTACGCTGACTGTGTGAGTCTGATGTGACCACGACTCCTCGTTTCTTGTCTCCAAAAATTGCACCATGCGTCCTAGGTCTTTCCAGGACCTGTGGTGTTTTCTCTTTATGGACACATGAGGTGTTATCTCAAACTGTAGTAGTTTTTTCGCTTGTGGCGGCAAGTCCACCGAAGTGGCTGCATCTCCCTCTGCTGTGGAATACAGGTACTCCAGTCGGACTAGTTGGGGTCCCAGTCGCTCGAACTGTTTAACAAATTCTGGTCTGGCTTTTCCAAATTTCATGGTGATGTGTAGTGGCCAGTGGGTTTGTGTTTGGCCATTAATATTTTCGACTTTGGATTTTAACTGTCGGATTACGGATGAGGGCCCTTGTGTTGCTAAATCTAGGGAGTAGAACGTATGAGGTTCCTCTTGATCTTCAACTATTTGGATTTCCGCTTCCTCCCATCTGTGTACTGGTTTCATACCATCGTCTGTGGGGATAAGGCTGATTCCCAGTTTACGGAGTAGATCTCTTCCCATGAGGTTCACAGGACAGTTTTTACTCAGGACAAATTTTGCTTCATGATTTTGTCCATTTTCATCAGTTATTTTTGTTTTCTTCGACTTCTTCAATAGCTCCATGTGTCCTCCTGCTCCTATCACAGTGATCCACTCCTTTCCTGGTATCAATCCTGGCACTTTGTCTTTGATGACTGATTTATCTGCTCCAGTGTCGCATAAGAATCTTACTGGTGTTTGACTTTGTCCCACCAGTAAGGTGTAGTATGGTTTGCTATCTCTCTCCCAGAGGGTGGACATGATTTCGGTTAAGTCTAACACTTCTACTGGCGAGCAGGGGGTTTCTTCGTCCTCCCAAACGCTTTCTTCAGTTTCCTCTTCTGTGTTAGACTTCCATTTCTTCTGGCGTCATTCTTGATATTGATTTTCAGGGTTGAACGGTGGGGGTCTCTGGTTCCACCTGTGTGTATTTTTGCAGTCTCGAGCAAAATGTCCTCTCTCTTGACACTTGAAACACTTGTCATCTGGGCTTCTTCTTCTTGGTCGCCCGTGTCTTCCTCGGCCACTTACTCTTCCATGTCCTCGTTGGTAGTATACTTCTGATGACTCTTCGTCCACCAATGAGCCCATGGCTTGGGTCAGAGCGTTAACTCCTGAACTTACCTGTTTTTGGCAGTGTCTCTCCTCAGCATGAATCGCCCACTCCATGAGTTGGTTCATTGGCATGGTTCGGTATGTGACACAGTACTTCTGCACGAACCCTTTGATATGGGGCTGGAGCCCTTCCAGGAACCCTTGTCTCAGTTGGGCTTGGTACGCCCCTTGCTCATTTTGGTCTTCCGTTATCCCACTGTGGGCTTTGAACACTTCTTCAAATCTTGCTCTGAATTTATGAATTCCTTCTCCTTGTTCCTGTCTTGTGGCTCTAATTTTGTCATAACATGGTGTTGGGCGCCACGTCTCTCGAACTCGACTCAGGACTCTTTCTACTAGCATCGTTAGGTCTGGTGAATCATGGGGGTGAATTTTTCCTTGGTTGTTTTTTTCATCGAAGTTTCCTCTCACTCTTGCCCAGTTGTGTCCCAGAATCATGGTGAACGCTTTTCTTGTCTCAGCTCCATTCAGGTGAAAACTGCCTTAGCTGTTCAAAATTATTGGACCATTCAGTTGGGTTTTTTATTGGGTCTCCCAGTCCCTTTCATGCTTCCGTACATTCAGACTCGGTCCATGGACGGTGGACGAGAATGGTTTGATCACGATCTCCATTCACTTGGAAGTGTGGGTTTGCAACTTCAACTATGGGATACATTTGGCTTGGTGGTGCCCATGGCTGTGGGCCAGTGTAAGGTCCTTGAAATGCTATCAAGGGAGGATAGAGTTGTCCTCCTCCCATTTTTTCTCTTTGTGCTCTTGTCTGCATTTTGATTACTCCTGCTGGTTCTGCAGCGGCACCTGTGGACTCTGGCTCACCCCTCCTTTCTTCATCGTGTGGATTGTAAGAGGCCCTTTGTAACTTGAGATGTTGTTCTTGTGTCTGCATCTCAGGTCCCCCTCCCTCTTTGTGCCCTTGGCTCGTAAAAGGTGCCTCGCACAGCCTGTCCGAAGTGAGTGCACTGGAGGGGGCCAGTGTCTCTTCGTGGGGCCTAATATTAATCAAAGCTGCCATACTTGTTTTTTTTTCAGCTTGTTTAATTTTCTTCATAATTTTTTGTTTCTGTCTTAATTGGGCTTGACCGATCCAAACTTGAACATCTTGAAGTTCTTTACATATCTTCTCTTTTTTTCCTCTTTCAATAGCCTTCTCGACTTGTAATTTACGCTTTATGGCCTGTAATGGCTCCTCCAACAGTCTCCCATCCCACTCTTTGTCTTTATTCTTCCTCCATTCTTTCATATATGTGCAATTATCAGGAAAATGCTTCAGCATAAACTTCATGTCGGTTGAGAGTTCTTTGCTGTTTGTTAAACCCATTTTTGCAACTTTTCTTTTGTTTGAAGATTTTTGCTTATTCAAAAATTATATTGATATATTTCGTTATTCTTATAATGTATTCATTAGTTTTTATTTAGTGTTTACTCACCTTCTCTAGGGACGTCCCGTTTAATTTACTATCTTATTTTCCCGCCTAGATAGTCATTTATACTCTTATTTTGCGCGGCAAACGACGTGATTTACGAGCGTGTGTTACGTCTCGCCGCGTAATGCGACGCGATCGGAGGGGAAGTTGAACCCAGATGCAGAGTCGCCGAAGGAATGGAAAGGTGAGGCAGATCTGTAGCTCTTGTAGGTTGATTTAATAAACGGGGTAACATAACTTAAACAACTTGGCTTGTCCACTCATTACAAACGAAAGTACATGCGGCGTGGCGTCAAATGGAAACAGCAATTACTACCAGGATTAACAGGAAACGAAACCAGAACTTAACCAGTACTACACCAGACGATCCAACGGCGTCCACAGAAAATCACAATGCTTAAATACCAAAAATAATCTAATCACGAAATTAGTCACAGCTGATAATTATCGTGACGTCATGTCAGGAGAGGCAATCCAGCGACTCCTGACAGTACACCCCCTCTAAGGGACGGATTCTAGACGTCCCAAGGTCAATTACAACATGAGAAACGGGAACAAGCAGGGAGGGTGGGTGTTTGATCTAGAATTGTCCGGTGGTCTTACACACCAACCCAAGAACAGACGGAGAGGTCGCTCCGGCGGGCGTCCGCGCCAGCCAGAAACGAGACAAGTCAGTGGCAGGTCTGGCGGGCGTCCGTGCCGGTCAGAAACAAGACGGGGCAGAGGCAAGTCTGGCGGGCGTCCGTGTCGGCCAGAAACAAGACGAGGCTGTGGTCGATCCGGCGGGCGTCCGCGTCGGCCGGAAACGAGACGAGGCTGTGGTCGATCCGGCGGGCGTCCGCGCCGGCCAGAAACGAGACGAGGCAGTGGTCGGTCCGGCGGGCGTCCGCGTCGGCCAGAAACGAGACGAGGCTGTGGTCGATCCGGCGGGCGTCCGCGCCGGCCAGAAACGAGACGAGGCAGTGGTCGGTCCGGCGGGCGTCCGCGTCGGTCAGAAACGAGACGAGGCTGTGGTCGATCCGGTGGGCGTCCGCGCCGGCCAGAAACGAGACGAGTCAGTGGCAGGTCTGGCGGGCGTCCGCGCCGACCAGAAACGAGACGAGGCTGAGGTCGATCCGGCGGGCGTCCGCGCCGGCCAGAAACGAGACGAGGCTGTGGTCGATCCGGCGGGCGTCCGCGCCGGCCAAGAACGTTACGAGGCTGTGGTCGATCCGGCGGGCGTCCGCGCAGGCCGGATACGAGACGAGGCTGAGGTCGGTCCGGCAGGCATCCCAGCTGGTCCCTTAAGTCTTTGCCAAACTGCCTGCCTTCAGGAAATATTAGAAGTTTAGTACGGTCGGGCACCTTACCCTGTTTGCTCGGGGGGTGGACAACCCTCCTCTCCCAGGAACCCGGATCATTGCTTCTCTGGACGTCGCCGGCCCCGTCCTCCAGGGGCACCGGCGAATTGCCACTCTCGACGTCGCCGGCTTCTTCATCCAGGGACTCCGGCGAATTACCACATTTGACGTCGCCAGTCCCTTCCTCCAGGAGCACCGGCGAATTGGCACTCTCGACGTCGCCAGCCCCTTCCTCCAGGGACTCCGGCGAATTGCCTCTCTCGACGTCACCGGCTTCTTCCTCCAGGGGCACCGGCGAATTGGCACTCTCGACGTCGCCAGCCCCTTCATCCAGGGACTCCGGCGAATTGCCACTCTCGACGTCACCGGCTTCTTCCTCCAGGGGCACCGGCGAATTGGCACTCTCGACATCGCCAGCCCCTTCCTCCAGGGACTCCGGCGAATTGCCACTCTCGACGTCACCGGCTTCTTCCTCCAGGGGCACCGGCGAATTGGCACTCTCGACGTCGCCAGCCCCTTCATTCAGGGACTCCGGCGAATTGCCACTCTCGACGTCACCGGCTTCTTCCTCCAGGGGCACCGGCGAATTGGCACTCTCGACATCGCCAGCCCCTTCCTCCAGGGACTCCGGCGAATTGCCACTCTCGACGTCACCGGCTTCTTCCTCCAGGGGCACCGGCGAATTGGCACTCTCGACGTCGCCAGCCCCTTCATCCAGGGACTCCGGCGAATTGCCACTCTCGACGTCACCGGCTTCTTCCTCCAGGGGCACCGGCGAATTGGCACTCTCGACATCGCCAGCCCCTTCCTCCAGGGACTCCGGCGAATTGCCACTCTCGACGTCACCGGCTTCTTCCTCCAGGGGCACCGGCGAATTGGCACTCTCGACGTCGCCAGCCCCTTCCTCCAGGGACTCCGGCGAACTGCCTCTCTCGACGTCGCCAGTCCCATCTTCCAGGGACTCCGGCGAAATACCACTCTCGACGTCGCCGGCCCCGTCTTCCTCGAGCGCCGGAGCATCGTCGCCACTTCTGGGCGGGCAGGCGCTGGACGGGCAGGCGCTTGGGAGAGCGGTGCTTGGGAGAGCGGTGCTTGGGAGAGCGGTGCTTGGGAGAGCGGTGCTTGGGAGAGCGGTGCTTGGGAGAGCGGTGCTTGGGAGAGCGGTGCTTGGGAGAGCGGTGCTTGGGAGAGCGGTGCTTGGGAGAGCGGTGCTTGGGACAGCGGTGCTAGAATGGCCGTCCGTCACCAGAAACCTGATCCGTGGCTTCGGTACGGGTGCGACCGGCGACCCCAAAGGCAACGGGAGTAATTTGCGTGGCCTTGGCACAGGAGCTTGGGGCACTTGAAACGGCGCGCTGGGCCGAGTAACTTCGGCCACTTGGACAGGCGTGGTCGGCCGAGTGACTTCGGGCACTTGGAACGGGGAGGGCTGCATAGTCCTTAGGAGCTGCTGGTACAGCGGGGTCGGCCGAGTAACTTCGGGCACTTGGAAAAGCGTGGTCGGCCGAGTGACTTCGGCCACTTGGAACGGGGAGGGCTGCATAGTCCTTAGGAGCTGCTGGTACAGCGGGGTCGGCCGAGTAACTTCGGGCACTTGGAAAGGCGTGGTCGGCCGAGTAACTGCGGGCACTTGGAAAAGCGTGGTGGTGGTCGGAAAAGGAGCTTGGAAGGACGTGGGCGGGCGCGTAACTTGGACAGTGGTTAGTGTGTCCCGGCATTGCTTTCGCTTCGCTCTACGGCGTGGCGCTCGGCGCCTCCTCTGGGAGGATTTCACAGCACCCCCGCCATCACGTCGTGCCCCATAATTGGTGGTTAGCCCACTCTGTAATTGCTGGTCGGGGTATTTGTAATAGGAATTATCGGGGGAACAATCGGGATAATCCTCCTCCAGTGGAAGGTCTCGGGGTCCGAATTGGTCAAAGAATTCATCATCAGATTCCGAAACGCCAGCGAAAAAATCAATTTCCTCAATGATGTCCTCCTCACCAGAATCTTCAGGCTCCCTCCATGGTGAATCAATTCCTCTGGGCATAGGCATAAGATAACTTGGGCGCTCTCTGGTGGTTGTACGCACCTGGGCATCATGATGAAACGGTAAAGGCTTCCCAGGGCGACGTGCATAGCAGTGGTGGGGCGTATGAGTACGCTGCGGCTCTAACTTTTCTACCAGCTGTGGCTCATCTCTAGAAATGATGTGCCTGAGAGCCCCGCACCACGGTGTGTCCATTACAAAATTACTAAACGATTCTGAGGGGTTTCTTATACATTCCAAGCAGTCCGGTGTCTTCGAGGTGGATGGTTTGCGGCGTCGCCGAGTGCGTCGCCGAGTGCGTCGCCGCGAGCGTGGGTGGCGCTCCGCTGGGTCCATAATGGTTGGATCGTGCTGTTACGATCGCCGCCGCGTAATGCGACGCGATCGGAGGGGAAGTTGAACCCAGATGCAGAGTCGCCGAAGGAATGGAAAGGTGAGGCAGATCTGTAGCTCTTGTAGGTTGATTTAATAAACGGGGTAACATAACTTAAACAACTTGACTTGTCCACTCATTACAAACGAAAGTACATGCGGCGTGGCGTCAAATGGAAACAGCAATTACTACCAGGATTAACAGGAAACGAAACCAGAACTTAACCAGTACTACACCAGACGATCCAACGGCGTCCACAGAAAATCACAATGCTTAAATACCAAAAATAATCTAATCACGAAATTAGTCACAGCTGATAATTATCGTGACGTCATGTCAGGAGAGGCAATCCAGCGACTCCTGACAGTGTGTCACAAGTGTTCTGGTTTAAATTTCTCCTTAGGGAGATTACTTGCAAGTTTTATATTTATTATTCTACATATATATATAAATATATATATATATATATATATATATATATATATATATATATATATATATATATATATATATATATATATATATATATATATATATATATATATATATATATATATATATATATATATATATATATATATATATATATATATATATATATATATATATATATATATATATATATATATATATATATATATATATATATATATATATATATATTCTTTATTTTGAGCTTTCATTCTCTTGGCACAGTATAATAATATTTTTTCTATATCTTTAACGCAATCCTCGGAGTCCCTGGCGGAGAGTTGCGACCTCCTCCTCTTTGTCTGGTGATTCACGCATTAGAACTCAAACCAGAAATCTCGAGATCCTTACTTGATCTCCCGTTTAATTTACCTAACTTCTCAAATCCCGAGAACGTTTCCCCTAACTTACGGGGAGCGGTAAAGAAACATTTTTCTCCGACACACGGAGCATCTTTCTTCTCTAGAAAGACAGGGTCTCAATACTGGATTGGATTAATTAAATTAATTTTAAAAGTGCCTTACCGCTCAGATGTGCTCTGTGTCCGGTGGGATGGATTCGCTTCCTTCTTCTGAACAGCGGAGAATCGATCACCCTTCTCCTCAATGGGGAGACAGCTGACGTCAGATTTTTGGATTAATTATTCGCGATCCAAAATCAGGATGCGAAACCTTCTGGGTTTCGGGCACCAGAATGTTGGAGCTACCAGCCAACACTTAAATAAACTCGAACACAGGAACACACACTGATGTGGATGGAATGAAAGTTAAAGGCCGCGTCTACAGAGGCGGGGGAGTGGACAAATCAGAGGCCCGAGAGTGTGACTACTCTCCAAGCTCCTCAAGGCTGTTTCCCGCTGAAGAGTTGCTTCAACGGTGGTTTTATTAGAGATAAGACAAGTCATAAAAATGGTAGGCGTCAATACAAATGAAGGAGGTGGAGTACAAAAGGTGTAGTGCACATTTTAACCAATAGGTGTAAATTAATATTCTATTCTAGTAACCTTTCATATATCATAGTGAAATGGGTGCAAGATTATATATATATGCATGCAAATATATTTCACACCCAGCGTAAATTTTCTCCAAAACATGCATTTTGCAATAAAAAATAGTTGTTGCATTATAACTGGGTCCAGTCGGGTCTGGTTGCTGTTTATATCTGAAACTTGTGTCCAAAGATGATAGGGATGTATATTTTACTATTCTGTTTAAAAATAATCATGCAGGGATGTTTTGGGGCTTTTTTATACAAGAATCAAAAACCTCCAATGGATCTTTATTTTGCATTGTGGTTGAATTAGAACCGGGCCCAGTCTGTTCTGGTTGGTGAATTTACCCGAAAAATTGTATCCATTGACGATGGGGATGTATTTTTGAATATTATGTATAAAAATAATCATCTAGGGCAGGGGTGGCCAACCCGCAGCTCCCGAGCCGCATGCGGCTCTTTGCCCGGTTTCATGCAGCTCTTACGTCCATATCATAGTTTGTATTTGTGTTTTATTTTTATTTGCGTGTGCGCTTCGCTTGAGTTCAATACGGTATTTTCGTCCAATGCGCATGTGCTTGGGATGAAAATACCTCAAAGTTTCCCAGTAGGAGCAAGGTCATTTGATTAAACGTTTTTAACAGAGTGGGAGAGCTCCCGTGAACCAGAAGGGACAATGAACGGCGTCTCGCAAACAAAAAGTATCCCAAAGATCGAGCGTCGGCTGAAAAAGCCACACCCCCTGCGAGGCAGACCAAGGCGAGAGTGCTCAGCCAGGAGCAGCCAATAGGAGAGCGAGGTGTACACCCACGTGGTGGGCGCGCTAGTTAAAAGCCATTCATAATAAATGACAGCTCACAAGGAGCGAATGTTGCGCAAAAATAGGCTCTGATTTTATGACAGAAGTCCCACTAAGTAACATGCATAGTAAAAGAAAAACGCTATTGTAAATTATAATATTTTTGTTTGTGGACTTGGTTGAACTGAGAGTTTGTCTGTGTGAGACAGTGCACACAATATTCATTGTTGATAATGACTGGCCTGTGCTGTTAGTACTGTAGGAGTCAATTTATGTCATTACTATGCTGGTGTGTGACATTTACAATAAATCTGGCTGAGCAAAGGTATGTGTGTGATGTGGCTCTTTGCGGTAACACAGTAAAAAATGTGGCTCTTTGCGGTAACAGTAAAAAATGTGGCTCTTGGTCTCTGACTGGTTGGCCACCCCTGATCTAGGGATCTTCAGAAGTTCTGTTATTCCCGAATCAATGACCTCCATTTGGGCACATTATTGAGGGCATGAAAAGTACATTAAGGCAATAAAAACTGAAAAGTTTCCCTGCTGCCAAACAAACTGTCAGAGACACAGTTACTGTGTATATAGTGTAAAATCGTCCAATTCAAGTAAGTTTTTTATTTGGCATCGTTCTAAGTGATAGAAATTAAGTTACAATGAAAACTATCATACTTGGCCAAAACGTGATTATCAGGCCATGAAAAGCACATTAAGGCAATAAAAACTGAAACGTTCCCCTGCTGCCAAACATACTGTCAGAGACACATAGTTCCTGTGTGTATATAGTGTAAAATCATCCAATTCAAGTAAGTCTTTCATTGGCATCATTCTAGGTAATTCTGGAGCTATCTCCCACCATAAACAGTGTCCAAAACAGGCATTTTGCGATTAAAATAGTGGTTGTATTAGAACCAGGCCCAGGCGGTTCTGGTTGGTGTTTTTACCCAGAAATTGTGTCCAATGATGATAAGGTGTCAGGAGTCGCTGGATCGCCTCTCCTGACATGACGTCATGATAGTTATCACCTGTGGCTAATTACGTGATTGGATTATTTTTGGTATTTAAGCATTGTGACTTTCTGTGGACGCCGTTGGATCGTCTGATGTAGTACTGGTTAAGTTCTGGTTTCGTTTCCTGTTAATCCTGGTAGTAATTGCTGTTTCCATTTGACGCCCGCCGCATGTTGTTTTCGTTTGTAATGAGTGGTCAAGCTAAGTTGTTGAAGTTATGTTACCCCGTTCAATAAATCAACCTACAAGAGCTACAGATCTGCCTCACCTCTCCATTCCTTCGGCGACTCTGCATCTGGGTTCAACTTCCCCTCCGATCGCCTCGCATTACGCGGCGGCGATCGTAACAGCACGATCCAACCTATATGGACCCAGCGGAGCGCCACCCACGCTCGCGCCGACGCACTCGGCGACGCAAACCATCCACCTCGAAGACACCGGACTGCTTGGAATGTATAAGAAACCCCTCAGAATCGTTTAGGAATTTTGTAATGGACACACCGTGGTGCGGGGCTCTCAGGCACATCATCGCTAGAGATGAGCCACAGCTAGGAGGAGAGTTAGAGCCGCAGCGTACTCATACGCCCCACCACTGCTATGCACGCCGCCCTGGGAAGCCTTTACCGTTTCATCATGAGGCCCAGGTGCGTACAACCACCAGAGGCCGCCCAAGTTATCTTATGCCTATGCCCAGAGGTATTGATTCACCATGGAGGGAGCCTGAAGAGTCTGGTGAGGAGGACATCATTGAGGAAATTGATTTTTTCGCTGGCGTTTCGGAATCCGATGATGAATTCTTTGACCAATTCGGACCCCGAGACCTTCCACTGGAGGAGGATTATCCCGATTGTTCCCCCGATAATTCCTATTACAAATACCCCAACCAGCAATTGCAGAGTGGGCTGGCCACCAATTGTGGGGCACGGCGTGGTGGCGGGGGTGCTGTGCAGTCCTCCCAGAGGAGGCGCCGAGCGCCACGCCGTAGAGCGAAGCGAAAGCAATGCCTGGACACACTAACCACTGTCCAAGTTACGCGCCCGCCCACGTCTTTCCAAGCTCCTTTTCCGACCACGTCCTTCCAAGCTCCTTTTCCGACCACGTCCCTCCAAGCTCCTTTTCCGACCACGTCCCTCCAAGCTCCTTTTCCGACCACGTCCCTCCAAGCTCCTTTTCCGACCACATCCCTCCAAGCTCCTTTTCCGACCACGTTCCTCCAAGCTCCTTTCCAAGTGCCCGAAGTTACTCGGCCGACCACGCTTTTCCAAGTGCCCGAAGTTACTCAGCCGACCCCGCCGTACCAGCAGCTCCTAAGGACTATGCAGCCCTCCCCGTTCCAAGTGCCCGAAGTTACTCGGCCGACCACGCTTTTCCAAGTGCCCGAAGTTACTCAGCCGACCCCGCTGTACCAGCAGCTCCTAAGGACTATGCAGCCCTCCCCGTTCCAAGTGCCCGAAGTCACTCGGCCGACCACGCCTGTCCAAGTGGCCGAAGTTACTCTGCCCAGCGCGCCGTTTCAAGTGCCCCAAGCTCCTGTGCCAAGGCCACGCAAATTACTCCCGTTGCCTTTGGGGTCGCCGGTCGCACCCGTACCGAAGCCACGGATCAGGTTTCTGGTGACGGACGGCCATTCTAACACCGCTCTCCCAAGCACCGCTCTCCCTAGCACCGCTCTCCCAAGCACCGCTCTACCAAGCACCGCTCTCCCTAGCACCGCTCTCCCAAGCGCCTGCCCGTCCTGCGCCTGCCCGCCCAGAAGTGGCGACGATGCTCCGGCGCTCGATGAAGACGGGGCCGGCGACGTCGAGAGTGGTATTTCGCCGGAGTCCCTGGAAGATGGGACTGGCGACATCGAGAGAGGCAATTCGCCGGAGTCCCTGGAGGAAGGGGCTGGCGACGTCGAGAGTGCCAATTCGCCGGTGCCCCTGGAGGAAGAAGCCGGTGACGTCGAGAGTGGTAATTCGCTGGTGCCCCTGGAGGAGGAAGCCGGTGACGTCGAGAGTGGCAATGCGCCGGAGTCCCTGGCAGTAGGGGCTGGCGACGTAAAGAGTGGTAATGCGCCGGAGTCCCTGGCAGTAGGGGCTGGCGAGGTCAAGAGTGGTAATTCGCCGGAGTCCCTGGAAGAAGGGACTGGCGACTTCGAGAGAAGCAATTCGCCGGAGGCCCTGGAGGAAGGGGCTGGCGACGTCGAGAGTGCCAATTCGCCGGTGCCCCTGGAGGAAGAAGCCGGTGACGTCGAGAGAGGCAATTCGCCGGAGTCCCTGGAGGAAGGGGCTGGCGACGTCGAGAGTGCCAATTCGCCGGTGCTCCTGGAGGAAGAAGCCGGTGACGTCGAGAGTGGCAATTCGCCGGAGTCCCTGGATGAAGGGGCTGGCGACGTCGAGAGTGCCAATTTGCCGTTGCCCCTGGAGGAAGGGGCTGGCGACGTCAAGAGTGGTAATTCGCCGGTGCTCCTGGAGGAAGAAGCCGGCGACGTCCAGAGAAGCAATGATCCGGGTTCCTGGGAGAAGAGGGCTGTCCACCCCCCGAGCAAACAG
Organism: Stigmatopora nigra; assembly: GCF_051989575.1. Classification (NCBI taxonomy): domain Eukaryota; kingdom Metazoa; phylum Chordata; class Actinopteri; order Syngnathiformes; family Syngnathidae; genus Stigmatopora; species Stigmatopora nigra. The sequence continues at coordinate 787,441 of NW_027551608.1, forward strand.
GGTAAGGTGCCCGACCGTACTAAACTTCTAATATTTCCTGAAGGCAGGCAGTTTGGCAAAGACTTAAGGGTCCAACTGGGATGCCCGCCGGACCGACCACTGCCTCGTCTCGTTTCTGGCCGGCGCGGACGCCCGCCGGATCGACCACTGCCTCGTCTCGTTTCTGGCCGGCGCGGACGCCCGCCGGATCGACCTCAGCCTCGTCTCGTTTCTGGCCGACGCGGACGCCCGCCGGACCGACCACTGCCTCGTCTCGTTTCTGGTCGGCGCGGACGCCCGCCGGATCGACCACTGCCTCGTCTCGTTTCTGGCCGGCGCGGACGCCCGCCGGATCGACCTCAGCCTCGTCTCGTTTCTGGCCGACGCGGACGCCCGCCGGATCTACCACTGCCTCGTCTCGTTTCTGTCCGGCGCGGACGCCCGCCGGACCGACCACAACCTCGTCTTGTTTCTGACCGGCACGGACGCCCGCCAAACTTGCCACTGCCCCGGCCTTTTTCTGGCCGACACGGACGCCCGCCAGACTTGCCTCTGCCCAGTCTTGTTTCTGACCGGCACGGACGCCCGCCAGACCTGCCACTGACTTGTCTCGTTTCTGGCTGGCGCGGACGCCCGCCGGAGCGACCTCTCCGTCTGTTCTTGGGTTGGTGTGGAAGACCACCGGACAATTGTAGCTCTCCCACCCACCCTCCCTGCTTGTTCCCGTTTTTCATGTTGTAATTGACCTTGGGACGTCTAGAATCCGTCCCTTAGAGGGGGTGTACTGTCAGGAGTCGCTGGATCGCCTCTCCTGACATGACGTCATGATAGTTATCACCTGTGGCTAATTACGTGATTGGATTATTTTTGGTATTTAAGCATTGTGACTTTCTGTGGACGCCGTTGGATCGTCTGATGTAGTACTGGTTAAGTTCTGGTTTCGTTTCCTGTTAATCCTGGTAGTAATTGCTGTTTCCATTTGACGCCCGCCGCATGTTGTTTTCGTTTGTAATGAGTGGTCAAGCTAAGTTGTTGAAGTTATGTTACCCCGTTCAATAAATCAACCTACAAGAGCTACAGATCTGCCTCACCTCTCCATTCCTTCGGCGACTCTGCATCTGGGTTCAACTTCCCCTCCGATCGCCTCGCATTACGCGGCGGCGATCGTAACATAAGGATGTATTTTTGATTATTCTGAATAAAAATAATCATCTAGGGATGTTCAGAAGTTCTGTTATGCCCGAATCAATGACCTCAATTTGGGCACTTTATTTACAAGTGGTTGTTTAGAACCAGGCCCAGTCGGTTCTGGTTGGTGCTTTTACCCAGATTTAGTATCCATTGTGTGGGTAGATGTATTTTCACTATTCTGTCTAAAAATAAAGATCCAGGACAGTTCTGGGGCTATTTCCCACCATAAATAGTGTCCAAAACATGCATTTTGCGATACAAAATAGTGGTTGCATTATAACAGGGTCCAGTCGGTTCTGGTGGGTGTTTGTATACGGAACTTGTGTCCAATTATGATGGGGATGTATACTTGACTATTCTCTATTAAAAAATATCATCTAGGGATGTTCAGAAGTTCTTCTATGCCCGAATAAATGACCTCCATTTGGGCACTTTATTTTGCATGGTGGTTGTAGTAAAACCAAGCCGAGTCGGTTCTGGTTGGTGCTTTTACCCAGAGTTAGTTTTGATTGTGTAGGTGGATGTATTTTCACTATTCTGTCTAAAAATAAAGATCCAGGATAGTTTTAGGGGTATTTGCCACCATAAATAGTCTCCAAAACATGCATTTTGCAATAAAAAATAGTAGTTGCATTATAACTGGGTCGTCTCGGTTCTGGTTGCTGTTTATATCCGAAACTTGTGTCCAAAGATGATTGGGATGTATATTTTACTATTCTGTTTAAACATAATCATGCAGGGATGTTTTGTGGCTTTTTTTATACAAGAATCATAAACCTCCATTATGGATCGTTATTTTGCATGGTGGTTGAATTAGAACCGGGCCCAGTCGGTTCTGGTTGGTGCTTTTTACCAATAATTAGTGTCAATTGTGTTGATGGATGCATTTTCACTATTCTGTGTGAAATTAAAGATGCAGGGATGTTCAGGGAATATTTCCCACCGTCAATAGTGTCCAAAACAGGCACTTTGCGATTAAAATAGTGATCCTATTTGAACCAGGCCCAGTCGGTTCTGGTTGATGTATGTAGCCGGAACTTGTGTCAAATGATAATGGGGATGTATTTTTGACTATTCTCTATAAAAATAATCATCTAGGGATTTTCAGAAGTTCTTTTATGCCCGAATCAATGACATCCCTTTGGGCACTTTATTTTCCATAGTGGTTGTATTAGAACCAGGCCCAGTCGGTTCTGGTTTGTGTATACACCCGTAACTTGTGTCCGATGGGAATGGGGTTGTATTTTTCAATATTCTGTATAAAAATCGTCATCTAGGGATGTTCAGAAGTTATTTTATGCCCGAATAAATGACCTCCATTTGGGCACTTTATTTTGCATGGTGGTTGTATTAGAACCAAGCCCAGTCGGTTCTGGTTGGTGCTTATACCCAGAGTTAGTATTGATTGTGTAGGTGGATGTATTTTCACAATTCTGTCTAAAAGTAAAGATCCAGGATGGTTCTAGGGCTATTTCCCAGCATAAATTTTCTCCAAAACATGCATTTTGCGATAAAAAATAGTAATTGCATTATAACTGGGTCCAGTCGGGTCTGGTTGCTGTTTATATCTGAAACTTGTGTCCAAAGATGATTGGGATGTATATTTTACTATTCTAGTACTATTCTAATTTTACTATTTTAGTAATCTGTTTAAAAATAATCATGCAGGGATGTTTTGGGGCTTTTTTTATACAAGAATCAAAAACCTCCAATGGATCTTAATTTTGCATGGTGGTTGAATTAGAACCGGGCCCAGTCGGTTCTGGTTGCCGCTTTTACCCAGATTTAGTGTCAATTGTGTGGATGGATGCATTTTCACTATTATGTGTAAAATTCAAGATGCAGGGATGTTTTGGGAATATTTCCCACCGTCAATAGTGTCCAAAACATTTTGCGATAAAAATAGTGGTTGTATTAGAACAAGGCCCAATCGGTTCTGGTTGGTGTATTTACCCAGAATTTGTGTTGGTTGAGTAGGTGGATGTAGTTTCACTATTTTCTATAAAAATAATGTTTCCCTCCATAAACATTGTCCAAAACAGGCATTTTGTGATTAAAATATTGGTCGTATTAGAACCGGGCCCAGTCAGTTCTGGTTGCCGCTTTTAACGCAGATTTAGTGTCAATTGTGTGGATGGATGCATTTTCACTATTATGTGTAAAATTAAAGATGCAGGGATGTTTTGGGAATATTTCCCACCGTCAATAGTGTCCAAAACATTTTGCGATAAAAATAGTGGTTGTATTAGAACAAGGCCCAATCGGTTCTGGTTGGTGTATTTACCCATAATTTGTGTTGGTTGAGTAGGTGGATGTAGGTTCACTATTTTCTATATAAATAATGTTTCCCACCATAAACATTGTCCAAAACAGGCATTTTGTGATTAAAATAGTGGTCGTATTAGAACCGGGCCCAGTCGGTTCTGGTTGGTGTTTCTACCCATAATTAGTGTTGAATGTGTAGATGGATGTATTTTCACTATTCTGTGTAAAAATAATGATCCAGGATGGTTCTGGAGCTATTTTTCCACCATAAACAGGGTCCGAAACAGGCATTCTGCGATTAAAATAGTGGTTGTATTAGAACCGGGCCCAGTCTGTTCTGGTTAGTGAATTTACCCGAAAAATTGTATACATTGACGATGGGGATGTATTTTTGATTATTATGTATAAAAATAATCATCTAGGGATATTCAGAAGTTCTGTTATTCCCGAATCAATGACCTCCATTTGGGCACATTATTGACGGAGCTCACGACCATGATCCAGTGTGTGGCTCGGATGTGTCCCTCAAACACAAATACTGGTCAGTCTCATCCAAAATCCTAATGGCTCAGTTCCCTTGAGTGGGAGCGGCAAGGAACGCCCTGCATTTGAAGACCATTGAAGGCAGGTTCCGGGCCTGTGTCGGCGCATAAGTCAGGCTGGGTAGCCGCCATGGCCCAGGTGATTTTCCAGGGCTGCCCTGCTCTTGACGGAGTGGCCACCCAGCGGGGCTGTGTGTGTGCCATGGTGGGAGACTCGTGCTGCCCCTTAAGCCCTGCCGGCATGTCCTGCTCGGTCCATGATGCCCTGCAGGCTATTAGGAACATGCAGAGAGCTGTAACCGGAGATTCGGTTCCACAACGAGGATGGCTTGACTGGTTCTTCTCTGGCTCATGGAAACAGCCACTTCAATATTTTGATATTTTCACAGACACAAAATGAGGGAATTGTGGGATGGACTGGCTAACTGGCTTAATAATTGTTTATTCTTTTCTTACCATGTGGTCATACTGGTTTTACCTTTGTTTGATAAGATCGTAGAATGCAAGGTAGACTAGCCAAACTGGTTTTACAATTGAATTAAAAGATTGTGGAATGTAAGAAAGACTAACTAGTTGGCCTTGCAATTGTTTGTTCGCCTTGCGAAATATAAGAAAGGCTGGCTAACAGGGTTTGCAATTGTTTCCTTGAATTGTGGGATGAAAAAAAGTTTCAACTTCAAGAGTAACTGTCACTCTCCAGGTCATCCAGGGTCAAGTGCACACTTGGAAACTTTCATATTCGACCAAAATGTGCTTATCAGCGCATAAAAAGCACATTTGGTGGTACGCGGAAAGAACGGCAGCAGACAAAAAGGCTATTTAGAAAGGTATCACCACTACGCAGAAGATCGTCAGCTACTCTGCCCTCACTGGAAGACATTGCCAGCCCTCGTTACCTCAGCAGAGCCAGGGACATGATCAGGGACCCATGCCACCCTGGTCACAATCGGTTCCAGCTGCTGCTCTCTGGCAGACAGACGCTGTAAGTTTCCCACATCCGTAGGGACTCTAAACTTGGGGTAACACAACACAATCCCTTCTGTGTAATAACTTCGGGTGAGGTAATATGAATAGACATTAGGTACAAGGTGATCTGACACCTACATGCTGAATGAAGGTAAGTGAAAGACAGTAAGAGGTAAGTGATCCACTCAGGGGGTGGTGATGCAATTTATCCATAAAGGCAGAATTGTAAATTAAGAGTCTGGAGTCATAACTTGTAAAACTGTGTAAAACTGTCAAAAACACAAATGTCTCCTATATATAGTGTAATATCATCAAATTTTATAATTTAATAAGTTTTTAATTTGGCATCATTCTAATGGCTAGATATTAAGTTATAATGAAAACTATGATACTTGGCCTAAACATGATTTTCAGCGCATGAAAAGCACATTCAGGCAATAAAAACTGAAATGTTCCCCTGCTGCCAAACAAACTGTCAGAGACACATAGTTACTGTGTATATAGTGTATTATCGTCTAATTCAAGTAAGTTTTTCATTTAGCATCATTCTAAGTGATAGAAATTAAGTTATAGTGAAAACTGTGATACTTGGCCAAAACGTGATTTTCAGCACATGAAACGCACGTTAAGGCAATAAAAACTGAAATGTTCCCCTGCTGCGGAACAAACTGTCAGAGGCACATAGTTACTGTGTATATAGTGTAAAATCGTCCAATTCAAGTAACTTTTGCATTTAGCATCATTCAAAGTGATAGAAATTAAGTTATAGTGAAAACTATGATACTTGGCCAAAACGTGATTTTCAGCGCATGAAACGCACGTTAAGGCAATAAAAACTGAAATGTTCCCCTGCTGCAAAACAAACTGTCAGAGACACATAGTTACTGTGTATATAGTGTATTATCGTCCAATTCAAGTATGTTTTTCATTTAGCATCATTCTAAGTGATAGAAATTAAGTTATAGTGAAAATTATGATACTTGGCCAAAACGTGATTTTCAGCGCATGAAACAAACGTTAGGTCAATAAAAACTGAAATGTTCCCCTGCTGCGAAACAAACTGTCAGAGACACATAGTTACTATGTATATAGTGTATAATTGTCCAATTCAAGATTTTTTCTCATTTGGCATCATTCTAAATGATAGAAATTAAGTTATAGTGAAAATTATGATACTTGGCCAAAACGTGATTTTCAGCGCATGAAACGCACGTTAAGGCAATAAAAACTGAAATGTTCCCCTGTTGCGAAACAAACTGCCAGAGGCACATAGTTACTGTGTATATAGTGTATTATCGTCAAATTCAAGTAAATTTTTCATTTAGCATCATTCTAAGTGATAGAAATTAAGTTATAGTGAAAATTGTGATACTTAGCCAAAACGTTATTTTCAACACATGAAACGCACGTTAAGGCAATAAAAACTGAAATGTTCCCCTGCTGCGAAACAAACTGTCAGAGGCACATACTTACTGTGTATATAGTGTATAATTATCCAATTCATGTAAGTTTTTCATTTGACATCATTCTGATTGATAGAAATTAAGTTATAGTGAAAACTATGATACTTGGCCAAAACGTGATTTTCAGCGCATGAAATGCACATTAAGGCAATAAAAACTAAAATGTTCCCCTGCTGCGAAACAAACTGTCAGTGACACATAGTTACTGTGTATATAGTGTATAATCGTCCAAATTAAGTAGGTTTTTCATTTGATATCATTCTAAGTGATGGAAGTTAGGGTTAGGTTTAGGGTTAGGGTTAGGGTTAGGTTAAGTTATAGTGAAAACTATGATATTTGGCCAAAACGTGATTTTCAGCGCATGAAAAGCACTAAGGCAAAAAAAAAACTGAAATGTTTGTTAGGTCTGAAAATACAACTTCAGGAGCAGGCTAAGAAAGAGTGAGATAAATTTAAATAGAAAATATGTATTACCAGACTGCAAAGTGGACAGTGAGAGTTCCTACCGTGGGGTCCTGTTCACTGCGATGTTACTGCAACTCTAGTCGAATGACCAGTGAGTGTGGCATAAATACAGGCAAAACTGACAGTTGTCCCTAAGACTTTGGACAGATACGTTTCAGTCATTTGCAGGGCAACAAGTAATTGATTAGTGTCGGGCCTGGAATCTGTAGTCAATGGTTTCCAGTCGTAGGGTGTTCTTCGCTGTTCCTACCCTGGGGAACACCGCCATCATGATTTTGGAGGAGACTGACCAGTGTTTGTATTAGAGGGGGACATCCGAGCCCCAAACTGAATCATGGGGGAAGAAATCAAAGCTCCGTCGTTGACGCCTGGTGGGTAGATGTGGGTTGGCGTCGACAGTTGGAATCGAGTCTGCTGTTAGAACGTACGTGTGGTCGGATGCAGATGTAGGACACAGAGCCCAGTTGTATTGGTGGGGATGATCATATACACTTGCCATTCGCAGAGCCACCATATTTGGTCCAGTACTGTCCATGATTGGGAAGGAAAGTGTCTGATCTCGGCGCACCTGGTGACGTGAACTTGGTCCAAAGGGGTCTTCGGATCCGGTCCGCTGAAGTTGAAACAGGATGAATAACAGTCTGTCCGGTTGTTGCACTGGACATACGTTGCGGTATTGACTGTAGCTGTTGTTGTTGTTGTTGTAGAGGCAGCGCCCAGGTGGCCCTAACATAGGGTACGCCTGGCTAGCGCTAGCACCTTCGACGGCTCAGTCACCAGCACGTCCAGGGGGGGTGAGGCGACACGGAAGATCTGGAGGCGGAGGGAAGAAAGGCCGGGGCAACGCTGGAGCCAATGTTCGAGGTCTTGCGTCTCTTCCCGGCAGAGGGGGCAGGTTGGGTCGAGGGTGGGGTTGAGAAGGTGACGGTAGGCTCTCAGGCTTGGGTGGTGGCCCGAGCGGAGGCGGGCGATGAGAACCGCGTCGCTCCGGTTCTTCACGCGCGCACAGTCTAGGCGCCAGTTATATTTTGGGTAGACGACCGCAGCGCGATGATCCGGTCTAGGTGGATTGTCGCGAATTAGTCGTCTGATGGCTGCCTTGGCTGGGGCGAATGAGATTGGTCGTGGCTCGTCGACCTTGGAGGAGGCGGCTTCCTTCGCTAGGGCGTCTGCCATCTTGTTCCCAGGCAACCCGCAGTGACCTGGGGTCCACAGGAGGGCTGTCCGAGCCCTGCGCTGGTTCAGCAGACGACGGATTTCGCCGGTGTCGGCCGAGTGGCTGGCGATGGCAGTTAGTAGTGATTGACTGTCCGAGCACACTGCGACGTCACCAGCTATGTTCGTGTCAGTTAGCCATTGCAGGGCCATCATCATGGCCGCCTTCTCTTCCTCGAAGGAGGACGTGAAAGGGGCCCCACGCATCGGCTTTGAGTGCTTGGTGATTGGGTCTGCCGGATCTGCAGTGGTGACGATCACTGCCACCCCGCCGGCCCTTGTTCCATCGGTAGCAGAGCCGTCGGTGTAGATGGTGACCTCTGGTGCGACTGCACGGATGGCGGAGATGGCACGTTCCCGAAGGACTGGCAGGGGATCGAGTTTTGTGGCACTCCCAAGGGTTGCAGAGACCGTCCAGAGGTCGGTGTCGTTCACCCATGGGCACTCGATGGGGGGCGGGAGGACCTCTCGTTGGTTGGACAGGGCGTGGGGGAGGGCGGACATAATTCCCGACGCGGTCTTGCGCCAGCTGGAACGCTGGAGACAGTGCACGACTGTCTTAGTAGCAAGTTCGTGCCGAGGGTGATCAGAAGGAAGGCGGAGGGCTTTTTCAAAGGAGATGGCTGCTAGTTGGTTTACTCGTTAGGAGTAGGAGCACACGCCCACTTCTAGCTGCAGCGCCTCGACTGGTGTAGTCCTCAGTTGGCCCGTCACGATGCGCAGGGCACTGTTCTGGGCGCGACCAAGGTCGTCGAGTCGGGACCGCGACAGGAAGGGTTGCCATGCTGGGGCGGCATAGTCCATGACGCTCCGCTGAAGGGCAAGGTGGACAGAGCGTAGGCTGTTTTTCTGCCAACCCCAGTCTTTTGTGGTCAGAGAGGCAAGGATGCGGTTTCGGGAAGCCACTGTCTTGGTGACGGCCTTCACGTGTGGCCCGAAACTCAGGCACCTGTCGAGCTTTACCCCAAGGAATTTGGGGGTGGGGTTGAAGCGCAGGCTCGTTGTTCCCACAGTGATGGACGGGGTCCAGGAAGCCTCCCTTGGGTCGGTTGAGAAGAAAGTGACCTCAGTCTTCGAGGCGTTCAACTTCATCTTCTTTTTGCAGCTCCACTCGCAGACAGCTCCGACTGCGTTCTGGATCGCCGCCTCAGCGTCTTCTTTGCGTGTACTCTGTGCCAGCAGGGCAACATCGTCGGCATAAAGCGTGATGTCGACCCCTGCTGGGATGACTCTTCGGAGGTTGTTGATGTATAACACGAAGAGGAGGGGTGCAAGGACAGAGCCTTGGGGGAGACCTTGGCGCAGTGGAACGGACTTTCCCCGCTCCCCGTTTATTAGGACCCTGGCTCGGCGGTCGGAGAGGAAGCTCTTTAACCATGCCTACGTCCAGCGCCGTCAGGAGGAGATCCTCCTTCCAGACACGGTCGTAGGCTTTGCTGTAGTCCAGCAGGGCCATCACTCCGCGGAGCGGTTTTTTCCGTTGGAAGCCGTCGCTAATGGTCTGCATGACGTGGAGGATCTGGTCTTCGCAGCTCCTCAGTTTGCGGAAGCCCGCCTGCTCTCTGCAGATCCAACCTCCGGTTTCTGCCTCGTAGTACACTCGGTTGTGGATGATTCTCTCGAGGGTCTTCACCACGCACGAGGTCAGGCTGATTGGACGATAGGAAGAGATGTCACTGGCAGGTTTGCCAGTCTTCCTGAGAGGTAGGATGGTTGCCTCTCTCCATGCCTGCGGGCAGGAACCGGATCTGAAGGATTCATTGAAGATTCCCAGGAGTTCCCGCCTAGCCGCAGGTCCCAGCGCCTTGATGAAGGATGGGGGGATATCGTCCGGGCCTGGGGCGCCCGTCGGTCGCATCTGATGGATCACAGTTTTGAGCTCCCGCTCGCTGAAATCCGCGCAGCTCTCGCCGTCAGCTGATGGGGCATCCAGCCGTTGCTTCGCTTCTCGGATGCGGTGTCGTTCTTCTTTGGAGAAGGAGAGTCTGCACACTGCGGCATAGTGCTTTGCAAAAACATCGGCTTTCCCCACATTGGTGGTGTAGAGGCGGCCGTTGTGTTGCAAGGACTCAGTGAGCGCGCAGTTATCGGGTGATCCGCTGAGAGTGCGGATCAAACGCCACGTTTTGCTGGTGTCCGGGTTGAACTCCAGCTCCTCCAATAGGGCAGCCCACTTTGCTTCCTTGGCCGACCGGGTGAGTGAGTTCACTTTCCTGCAAGCGGCCAGCCAGTCTTCTCTGTGGGTGCTTATGGAGCGGCGTAGGCGATTGCGGTCTTTGATAGCAGATCTCACGTCATCCGACATCCAGGTATTGCTCGTCTTGCCTCTCCGGGATTTGCCAACGACGCGCTTCCCCACCTCCTTCAACAGGGTCGTGAAGCGGGAGAGGCGGTTGGTCAGCGGCGGGGGCGTGTTGGTTCCAAAACTCAGTACTGCATCTTCTACGTCTTGAGTGAAGGTTTCCCAGTCGACGTCTTTGTGGTTCCACCGTGCCGTTGGTAGGGGCGGGCACGACGGGCGGACGACACAGGCCACTGAGATGGACAAGGGTAGGTGGTCGGATCCAAGGTCCTCATCAACAGTCCATTCGGCATGGTTGGCGAGCCGCGGGTGGGCAAAGGTGAGGTCGGGTGTGCTAAGCCCGCCGGTGCTTCGGTTCACCCTTGTTGCCGACCCGTTGTTAAGGAGTGTGATGGAGTTCCTCAGCAGCCAGTCCTCGATGTCGGCCCCACGCTTGTCGCTTGGCTGGTTGTAGTCCCAGAGGCCGGAGTGTGCGTTTAGGTCACCGCCGATGATCACGTCGGTGTTCGCCCCGATCCAGGTGAGGTCCAGTTCGGAATTTGGTCCCGGATCTCGGCATGGGGGTGCGTAGAGGTTGTGCACTGTCAGCCAGCGGTGCCGGGTCACACGTACCTTGATCGTGGACGACTCCCGGAGGCCCCCGCAGGGAGGCGCCCAGGTTCATGAAGGAGAGGTCGTCTTTGATCAGGGTCATGAGTCCGCCCCCGGGTTGGTCTTTGGGGCGGTCGGCACGGACGACAGCACACCCCGGGAAGGTCGGGGTGGAGTCTTTGGCCCGCAGCTTGGTTTCCTGGATCAAGCAAATGTCGTACTTGCCTTCGACCATCCGCTTTTCCAGCTCGGCAGACTTTGTCTTCACGCCGTCAGCATTCCACTGCAAGATGCGCAGCGTGGATCTCTTGGCTACGTCGGGGATGTCCGTCTTTGGTTTTGGGAAGGGTAGGAGGGGGTTTGGGGGGTTGGGTTGGGGTTGGGAGGTAACTGGTGTCGGGGTGGTGGCACATTGTGGGCAGGACCAGGTGTCAGATGGCCTCATAGTTGCCGCAGCATCACGGGTAGTGCCTGAGCAGGACCGGTGGTAGGGGGCTCTGCAGACTCGACAGGTGAGGGGCTGGGTCGTCTTGGCGATGGTACGCTGGCAGCCGGTGCATTTCACTTTGTGCTGGGAGTCAGACAGGGGTTGAACTGCAAGGCCGGCCGCGACGCGGCCGGCGACTGTCTCGATTCAGGGCCTGTGCAGTGGGCATCTCCATGGGGACGCCTCGGGGGTGTCTCCACGGCAGCGCGTTCCGCGGTGGGTCGCTCCACAACTGGTTTCCGCGCAAGCAAGGAAGCGGATCCCAGTCTTGAATGCCTTGTTGCAGAAGCAACAAATCCGCCCTCCCGATGGGGAAGGGCCGGGAGGTTGGCCTCCGTGGGCCACGCACCTCCAAGGGCCGGTCTGCAACCGCCGGGAGAGGCGGAGCAATGGAGCGGAGGTTGGCCGCGACGGATCGGACGGCGGCAGTGGTGGCAATGTCCGTCAGGTCCCGGGTTCGTTTCGACATCTCCGGCAAGGAGGCGGGTGGCCAGTGCCAGATACCAGGCCCCCCATCTCAAAAAGGGGAGGGGGGGAGACTCCAGGGTCTCGGTGGCGCCAGCTCCCTGACCGGGCCGATGGTCCGAGTCGTCGGGTGCGCGCCTGACGAAGCACATTCGCCCAGAGGTCTGGTTGAATGGAAGGGGCCACGAAGAGGCTGTGCTTGTTCCCTTCCATTGACTGTAGCTGCTAATGGTACTGCGACCATGGTATGTAGGCGGTCGAGCTTTGCTGGAAGGATTCTCTCAGATTACCCAGGATACAGTTGTAGGTGAGGTTGGCGAGTTCTTCGTTCTGTCGGTTGGACCATAGCTGTGGTTGGGCTACGGCAGTAGGCATGAGGGAACAGACATAACAACTCATTGGTTGTGGCGCGGGCTGTGAGTGCGGTGTATCTGTACCAACTGTTCCTCATCATCGGGTTGTAGTCGTTTTCTTCCTGTGTTTGGACATGGGCGAGAATAAGGTGTATCTACTCAGGCTTAGGTGTTCCTGCCGGACGGATTTTGAGTAGGCGTGTGGCGGATGGTTGTACGAAGGGGTTCACACCAATCACTTTGGGGACCATGGCTGGACTAGTAGTGCGGATGGTCATAGTAAAGAGGGGGCCTTTTCCTGGTCGGTCCGGTCGGAGGCATAGGTTGATGTAGCCTTTTTGTTGGATATTGGTCGTGAGCTCTAGCATATGTTTACCATCTTTGATGGTGGTGGCTAACTTGGTGAAGTTAGCGGTCATGGTGGTAGCTTCTTTGGAAAGGGGCCATGTGATGGTTTTGTAGCCTGTATGGAGGAGGACCTGGTCCCAGGTGTCTGGCCAGACCACTCAGACTCTGGGAGCTTGTAGGTACCAATAAAAATAACTGGAGTCAGTCCTGTGTAATCCCAAGTGAGTAAGCTGTAGGCTGAGCAAAGGGACTTGAACGACGATTGGTGTCTTGGTTAATGGGATGCAGATCTGGAGGCCCCTGATCGTTTCCTGAACCAGCTAGTGGGGCATTCTCCTCCAGTGGGAGTGTACCAAGGTTCTGGTACGTTCCCCCCATGTGGTTGAACACAGAGCGGTGATGATGATGGCCAAAATCACACGGTGAGGTCCGTCCCAACGTGGAGAAGACCAGCACTTTCTTTTTATCAACTCGACGAGTACCACGTCTCCTGGGGACAGGACCTCCTCTGTGGGAGACAGAGAAGATGTCGGCAGATTATTTTGCATTCATCACAGTTCTTTCTTGGAACATTTTGCATAACCACTTAGTGAGGGATTCTGTGTCTCCTTTCTCTTCTACCACCAGATCTTTTTCCCACATTGTTAAGTGGAAGGGTCTGTAGTTCACTGCCTCAAATGGTGTTCATCCCTGTGCTGTTGGAATGATTTTCATGTACGTTTCTACCAGGCTCAGGCATTCTTGCCATCGTTTTCTGTCTTCCATGGTTTTTCTGAGTCTGAGTTTTACTTTTCTAATGGTTTGTTCGACGAGTCCAGCACTTTGGTTCAGTTTGATGAAATCCATGTTCAGAAGCTCGAAGGGATATGTTCCTGTTTGCCTTGTTCCATGCTTGGGTCGTTCGTTGCCTTGAGAGTTGTCTCTACAGCAGTTTAGACAGTTTCTGCAAAAAAAATTGAAGTAAGTTTGGAGACCTCTGGGAACATGCATTGTTTGTTGTACTGTACTGATCATCCCTTCTGTTGAGACATGGCTCCCCCCATGGCTCAATTTGGCAATTACTTCAAACAATGATCGTGTCACGCATGGCTTGTTTTCTACTGCATAGAGTCCGTTCTTGTGTTGAGTGGCTCCTTCTGTTTCCCATTGCAGTTTCTCTTTTTCTGGGGCATGATTTTGCATTTCTCTTAGGAATTCAGCAGGGATTGGGCTGTGTCTTTCCACCGTCAAGTCTTGTTCTAGGAATAGTCTACATGCCTCTGTCAGTGCCACTATTTCTGCGGCTTGTGCAGACCAGTCGCCGGGGAGTCGTCCTGTCTTGAGGTTGTCTTTTTGAGTCACCACGGCATATACGTTGTGTTTTTCTCCATCCAGGGTTTTTGATGATGATCCATCCCCATAGGCAATGTGTCCGGGGGGCAATGGGTTGTCCATTAGGTCATTTGCATATATGTGGTTAATTATGATTCGTTGAGTGGGCAACTGTGAGAATTGGTTTAACCACTTGTCGTCCGGTCTCCCATGAACTTCAGGGTGACATGTAATGTTCCTACAGTAGGGTCATGTTCAACGCGATGTTCCTGCAACTCTAGTCGAATGACCAGTGTGTGTGTCTTAAATACAGGAAAAACTGACAGTTTTCACTAGGACTTTGGACAGATACATTTCAGTCATTTGCAGGGCAAAAAGTAATTGATCAGTGTTGGACAGTTGAGTATTTGTGCTGACATGTCACCCCAATCACAAGACTAAGATTGTTTATTCAGTCAGACAGTTGGGTGTTTATGCTAACATGTCAGCCATAAGGATGACTACGATGCTGTTATACTCACAAAAACGTATACAATATGAACAAGCCTTTGCAAAGATACTTTGTCTAATCTTACATGTCCCCCTGCTGCCAAACAAACTGTCAGAGACACATAGTTACTGTGTATATAGTGTAAAATCGTCCAATTCAAGTAAGTTATCCATTTGGCATCGTTCTCATGGCTAGAAATTAAGTTATAATGAAAACAATCATACTTGGCCAAAACGTGATTTTCAGGGCATGAAAAGTACATTAAGGCAATAAAAACTGAAAAGTTCCCTTGCTGCCAAACAAACTGTCAGAGACACAGTTACTGTGTATATAGTGAAAAATCGTCCAATTCAAGTAAGTTTTTTATTTGGCATCGTTCAAAGTGATAGAAATTAAGTTACAATGAAAACTATCACACTTGGCCAAAATGTGATTATCAGGCCATGAAAAGCACATTAAGGCAATAAAAACTGAAACGTTCCCCTGCTGCCAAACACACTGTCAGAGACACATAGTTCCTGTGTATATAGTGTAAAATCGTCCATTTCAAGTAAGTCATTCATTGGCATCATTCTAGGTGATTCTGGAGCTATCACCCACCATAAACAGTGCCCAAAACAGGCGATACAAAATAGTGGTTGCATTATAACAGGGTCCAGTCGGTTCTGGTGGGTGTTTGTATACGGAACTTGTGTCCAATTATGATGGGGATGTATACTTGACTATTCTGTAAAGAAATAATCATCTAGCGATGTTCAGAAGTTCTGCTATGCCCGAATGAATTACTTTCATTTGGTCACTTTATTTACAAGTGGTGGTTTAGAAACAGGTCCAGTCGGTTTTGGTTGGTGCTTTTACCCAGAATTTGTGTTTATTGTGTGAGTGGATGTATTTTCACTATTTTGTATAACAATAATGATCCAGGATGGTTTGGAGCTATTTCCCACCACAAACAGTGTCCAAAACAGGCATTTTGCGGTTCAAGTAGTGGTTGTATTAAAACCAGGCCCAGTCGGTTCTGGTTCGTGTTTTTACCCAGAAATTGTGTCCAATGATGATGGGGATGTATTTTCGATTATTCTTTATAAAAATAATATTCTAGGGATGTTCAGAAATTCTGTTATGCCCGAATCAATGACCTCAATTTGGGCACTTTATTTACAAGTGGTTGTTTAGAACCAGGCCCAGTCGGTTCTGGTTGGTGCTTTACCCACAATCAGTGTCGATTGTGTGGGTGGATGTATTTTCACTATTCTCTGTAAGAATAAAGATCCAGGGATGTTCTGAGACTATTTCCCACCATAAATAGTGTCAAAAACATGCATTCTGCGACAAAAATAGTGGTTGTATTAGAACCAGGCCCAGTCGGTTCTGGTTTGTGTCTACACCCGTAACGTGTGGCCAATAGGAATGGGGTTGTATTTTTGACTATTCTGTATTAAAAAATATCATCTAGGGATGTTCAGAAGTTTTTCTATGCCCGAATAAATGACCTCCATTTGGGCACTTTATTTTGCATGGTGGTTGTAGTAAAACCAAGCCCAGTCAGTTCTGGTTCGTGCTTTTACCCAGAGTTAGTGTTGATTGTGTAGGTGGATGTATTTTCACTATTCTGTCTAAAAATAAAGATCCAGGATGGTTCTAGGGGTATTTCCCAGTGTTGGGGCTACCAGCCAACACTTAAATAAACTCGAAGACAGGAACACACACTGATGCGGATGGAATGAAAGTTATAGGCCGCGTCTGCAGAAGCGGGGGAGTGGACAAATCAGAGGCCCGATAGTGTGACTACTCTCCAAGCTCCTCAAGGCTGTTTCCCGCTGAAAAGTTGCTTCAACTGTGGTTTTATTAGAGATAAGACAAGTCATAAAAATGGGAGGCGTCAATACAAATGCAGGAAGTGGAGTACAAAAGGTGTAGTGCACATTTTAACCAATAGGTGTAAATTTATATTCTATTCTAGTAACCTTTAATATATCATAGTGAAATGGGTGCAAGATTATCTATATATGCATGCAAATATATTTCACATATCCCCCCTGAAGTTACTTTGAAAGAATTTTCATTTTCATCAATCTATATCCCTCCTTTGCAGGTTTTAGAATACAAATATCATTAATAGTCACTCAACAGGGTATGGAAAATAACTAAATCACTTGTCAAGGCAGAGGCGAAAAACTCAAGTTTACTCAGGGGTACTTGAGGAAAATTCCTCTGCGTCCCCCTTAATGAGCGAACACAATTTTTTAAGTCAAGACAAGTACATTTACCCAGACGACTCGACATCCGGGGATTCATCACACTTTGGAAGAGTGCTAGAATCTCCGGCAAGGTTTGTCATGCTGTGAAACTGTATGTCACTGTAAGCTACCAGCGTGTGCTGGATATTTTTTTGAATCATAACTTTCATACAAGGGATTACACACATTGAAAAGATGCAGAATAGAATTAAAACCGCAAAAAAGGGAGTTGCAAATTTAATCAGAATAGAGAACCATGATCCGGTTGTCAACCACGACCACAGTGATGCACCTATGGCTGAGTGATCTTGGGCCATGGTGTTGGCTAAGGCTTTCATTTCAGCTATGGCACGAGTTATGTTACCTTCGTCACCGGTTTCATCTGGGATGAAGATGCAACAGTGTTCTCCAACTATGGCACACACACCTCCATCCTTGGCTGTTACCAAATCTAGGACCATGCGGTCTTGCAACTCCATTTCTCTAAGGGCTTTTAATTCCTCTGCTATACCTTGTAGGGCTTTGATAGTTTGGTTAATGAACAATCCCATCCGATAATTCAATGTTTCTACACGGAGCATAACTTTACCCACTCCAATCTGTGGAAGTAGTGACAATATGACTTTCTCGGAGGTGGACCATAATTTGTGATCATCAGGGACATTACTACCCCAAATTGAATCATGTGGTTTAAATTGTACAGGTATAAATCTCTTATATCTTACTGGTATTTTCACTCCCCTTAAAAGGAATGCATCTTGAACCATCTGCACCATTGCACAGCGACCATTCCATACTGTGGGCAAACCCAAATACACTGTATGCCCACACATCCAATACCCATCATCTTGGGGATCAGTGCCCATTACATCAGGGAGAGTGTAATAGTCCCTGCAGGTGGCACCCATGGGTACTCCTGTGGCATTGAACCTGGCTTTGTTAGTGGTGTCTCGTCTGCACGGGGTAAGTATATCCCTACAGAATTTCATGGGGACTTCTCCTACTGGTCTGGACTTACCCCAGAATGTCATATTACTAGCGAAATACACAGCCGTAAAATCACTTGGGTATGGGACGTTGCTTTACATAACTAGATCTGTCCAATCATAGTTCAAAAGCCTTGTGAATTTTCTACCTGTTAAAGGTGGTACAGTGGCATCAACCTCGGGAACTACAGATCTAAATGCACCTTCTAGACACTGTGATCTCAGTATGTCGGGATACCATAGAGGTGTGTAGGCATTATAGGTATAGGGGTCGATTGGCTTGGGATACACTGGTGGGGTACATGTGGAATAAGGCATACGACTACACACATAACAACTTTCTTTCACACCAGTTATTTTTTTCTGAAATACCATGAAATTATACCACATATTTTCTTCAAAATGATTCTTTGGATTGTTCTTTTCATACCACTTCACTTTCCTCTGTGACAGTAGCACGGCATCGTCTCGTTTTTCAACTCGAATGTCTGGGGGCGGGGCACTCAGCCACACCCATGCTGCCACTGATAGTACAGTCACAGTGATCAGGGTGGCAGCGGCTTTCATTTTGGCTTCTGTGTGAGGGTGTAAAAACTGTGAGAGGTCAAGGTTAGGTTAGGGGGGTGTTTGGGGCAGGTGAGCAGACGTCAGATGATTCCTTCGCGGACAAGGGTTTTGGTACCGTCCGATTTGCAATCTACTCAGGGTTGCCGATGTCTCGAACTATTTTGACTTGGGATTGGTGAATCCACGTCGACCTCTCGGCAATCTTTACTGCGGTGGGGGTGGTGAGTTGAACCACGAATGAGCCTTCCCAACGTGGCGAGGACCAGGATTTCCTTTTTATGACTCGAATCAGGATCTGGTCACCAGGCTTCACCACCTCCTGTAGGGGAGACAGAGGGGATAACGGCAGCTTACATGTATTTTGGACAAGTTTTTCTCTAAACATTTTTACCATCCACTCTGTGAGTGGATCTGCCTCGCCCTTAGTCTCTTGCCATGGTTCACCTTCCC
The DNA here is from genome assembly GCF_051989575.1 of Stigmatopora nigra. Taxonomy (NCBI): domain Eukaryota; kingdom Metazoa; phylum Chordata; class Actinopteri; order Syngnathiformes; family Syngnathidae; genus Stigmatopora; species Stigmatopora nigra. The sequence goes on from NW_027551608.1 coordinate 806,117, forward strand.
ATAGGGGAAGTTGGAATGGTCTTCCATGAACTATCTCAAAAAGTGTTAATCCTGAGCTAGTTGGTACAATTCTCATATATGTTTTGACTAGTGGTAAGCATTCTGGCCATGTTTTTTTTGTTCCTTCCATGGTTTTTTTAAGCCTTAGTTCTATTGTACCATTTGTTCTCTCTACCAGTCCCGCGCTTTGCGGATGGTACGAGCAGTGATTTTTTAGACTTATTCCTAGGTGGTTTGCCATGTATTGTATTATGCTGTTTACAAAATGAGTTCCATTGTCACTCCAGATGATTCTGGGGATCCCATGTTCTGGGATTATGTGTTTACAGATGGCTTTAGCCACCGTCAATGCGTCTGGTGTTTTTGAGGGGACTATTTCAGTCCATTTCGAGAATGAGTCAATCAAGACTAAACAGTATTTATACTGGTTGCCTCTGGATAATTCAATGAAATCCATGTGTATAATTTCAAATGGGTAGGTACCTTTTGGGCATTGGCCTCGTTTGGGTCTGAGGTTACCTTGCACATTATGTTTGCAGCAAAATAAACAGTCTCTACAAAAATTTTTAAAATAGGTATTTAGACCTGTTGTCACATGGAAAACACGCTGTACCATGTCTATCATCCCCCTTGTTGAGACATGAGACTTTCCATGGCTCAATTTTGCTACCATTTGGAATAATTTTTTTTGGCAAACAGGGTAGGCCTTTTATTGTATATAGGTCGTCCGCAGACTGTTCTGTGCCTTTGAGTATCCATGCATCTTTTTCATTCTGTGGTGCAATGTTTTGCATTTCAATAATTTCTGTTTTTGGGATTGACTCATGTTGTTGTTGTGTATACTGAGCACTCAGTGTTTGTGCTGCTCCTTTAGCTGCTGTATCTGCTCTAGTATTTCCTCTACTAATTCTGTCGCTGCTGTTAGTATGTGCCTTACATTTGCATACAGCTATGTGGCTGGGAAGTAGTACTGCATTAAGTAATTGTTTCAGCAGTTCGGCATGCTCTACTGATTTGCCTGTGGATGTTTTCATCCCTCTTCTAATCCATTGTGCAGCAAATACATGTAGAGTGGAGTGTGCATATTGGCTGTCTGTATAAATCGTGACCTTCCTACCTTTAAACAATGTGCACGCCTTTGTCAATGCTATAATTTCTGCATCTTGCGCTGAGAGATTAGATGGCAATTTTTCTGCACATAAGACTTTGTTGTCTGTGACGACTGCAAATCCTACTTGATTTTTTCCTTGTTCTGATTTGGATGCGGATCCATCTACGTACACATAAGTGCTGTCTGGAATTGGAGTGTCTTTTAGATCTGGTCTTGGTTTACAGCTTTCACTGGTTCTTTCATCACATTGGTGTGGATCTCCGTCTTCTTCAGTTGGTATTAACGTTGCTGGGTTCAAGGTATTGCATCGCTGAATCATGAGATGGGGTTGCGATAACAATGTGGCTGTTACGGCCAGGTGTCTTGCTGGTGACAGGAACGACATTTTGGTTTGTGTTATCAGTAGATCCACTTCATGGGGGACTTGGAGTGTGAGTGGATGGAACAGTACAAGTTCAGCTGTCATCTGGACCGCTAATGCTGCTGCGCACACTGCTCGTACTTACGGGGGTAGGGCAGCTGCAACTGGGTCCAGTCGTTTTGGGTAGAACGCTACTGGTTTAATCTTTGTTCCATGTGGTTGTAGTAACACTGATGTCATGAACGCTCCTTTGCAAGTCACTGTTTGGGTGAATGGTTTTTCATAGTCAGGAAATGCTAGGACTCCTGATTCCAAGATGTGTTGCTCCACTTCCATGAATGTTCGGTTTCCTTCTTCAGTCCATGTCACTGGGTCTCTCATTGTCATCTCAGTGGCATAGATCATGTCTAGAAGTGGCGGAGTTAGTTCTGCATAATTTGGAATCCAACTCCTGCAGTAGTTAGTTAGGCCTAAGAAGGCCATCATTTGTTTTTTCGTCTGTGGTTTCGGACATTGCTGGATGGCTTCTCGTCTTCCATCCGTTAGTTCCCTTCCTTTCTGTGAGACTCGGTGTCCCAAGAAGATGACTGACTCCTGACAGTACTGCAGTTTCTTCAGCGACGCCTTGTTCCCAGTTTGCTCTCGATGTTTGAATAATCTGATTGCTTCCTCTTTGTTTTCCTCTTCGGTGGGGCTGGCTATCAGTATATTGTCTACATATACTAGGATCTGTGTGGTGTCTGTGTTCATGCTGATTTAAACATACTGCAATCTCTTGTGAGAATATTGTGGGGCTGTCGCAGAATCCCTGTGGCAGCCTTGTGTATGTGTATTTGGTTCCTTCGAATGTGAAACCAAACCAGTCTTGTGCTGTTTTGTGTAATGGTATAGAGAAAAATGCATTGCTTAGGTCAATTACTGTAAAGAATTTCTGATTTGGCTTTAACTCGTTCAACAGTATGTGTGGGTCGGGTACGCAGGGTGCTCTGGACTTCACTGCTTCATTGACCCGTCTTAGGTCTTGGACCAATCTCCACGTTCCCGTCTCCGTTTTCTTCACGGGAAAGATAGGTGTGTTACATTCGCTTGATGGACTTTCAATTAGAATGCCTGCTTCGAGCATTTCTTTAATTACTGGTCTGATGCCATTTATAGCATCTGGTTTAAGGGGGTATTGTTTAGCCCGTGGTCGAAATGATGTCTTGGGCTCAATTCTTACTTCTCTTGCTGTGGTCATTTTTCCTACATCTGCTTTTGATTTGGACCACAGTGAACTCGGTACTGTAGGGAAATCTTCTGCTTGTAGTAGTATGTAGTCTTGTCATGCAGTTAAATGCGTCTTCGGACTTGCTTGGGTCATCCACTTCAGCTTCTGTCTTGTCACTGTTCCATATGGGGTGTTTATTAGTACGCTGACTGTGTGAGTCTGATGTGACCACGACTCCTCGTTTCTGGTCTCCAAAAATTGCACCATGCGTCCTAGGTCTTTTCAGGACCTGTGGTGTTTTCTCTTTATGGACACATGAGGTGTTATCTCAAACTGTAGTAGTTTTTTCGCTTGTGGCGGCAAGTCCACCGAAGTGGCTGCATCTCCCTCTGCTGTGGAATACAGGTACTCCAGTCGGACTAGTTGGGGTCCCAGTCGCTCGAACTGTTTAACAAATTCTGGTCTGGCTTTTCCAAATTTCATGGTGATGTGTAGTGGCCAGTGGGTTTGTGTTTGGCCATTAATATTTTCGACTTTGGATTTTAACTGTCGGATTACAGATGAGGGCCCTTGTGTTGCTAAATCTAGGGAGTAGAACGTATGAGGTTCCTCTTGATCTTCAACTATTTGGATTTCCGCTTCCTCCCATCTGTGTACTGGTTTCATACCATCGTCTGTGGGGATAAGGCTGATTCCCAGTTTACGGAGTAGATCTCTTCCCATGAGGTTCACAGGACAGTTTTTACTCAGGACAAATTTTGCTTCATGATTTTGTCCATTTTCATCAGTTATTTTTGTTTTCTTCGACTTCTTCAATAGCTCCATGTGTCCTCCTGCTCCTATCACAGTGATCCACTCCTTTCCTGGTATCAATCCTGGCACTTTGTCTTTGATGACTGATTTATCTGCTCCAGTGTCGCATAAGAATCTTACTGGTGTTTGACTTTGTCCCACCAGTAAGGTGTAGTATGGTTTGCTATCTCTCTCCCAGAGGGTGGACATGATTTCGGTTAAGTCTAACACTTCTACTGGCGAGCAGGGGGTTTCTTCGTCCTCCCAAACGCTTTCTTCAGTTTCCTCTTCTGTGTTAGACTTCCATTTCTTCTGGCGTCATTCTTGATATTTATTTTCAGGGTTGAACGGTGGGGGTCTCTGGTTCCACCTGTGTGTATTTTTGCAGTCTCGAGCAAAATGTCCTCTCTCTTGACACTTGAAACACTTGTCATCTGGGCTTCTTCTTTTTGGTCGCCCGTGTCTTCCTCGGCCACTTACTCTTCCATGTCCTCGTTGGTAGTATACTTCTGATGACTCTTCGTCCACCAATGAGGCCATGGCTTGGGTCAGAGCGTTAACTCCTGAACTTACCTGTTTTTGGCAGTGTCTCTCCTCAGCATGAATCGCCCACTCCATGAGTTGGTTCATTGGCATGGTTCGGTATGTGACACAGTACTTCTGCACGAACCCTTTGATATGGGGCTGGAGCCCTTCCAGGAACCATTGTCTCAGTTGGGCTTGGTACGCCCCTTGCTCATTTTGGTCTTCCGTTATCCCACTGTGGGCTTTGAACACTTCTTCAAATCTTGCTCTGAATTTATGAATTCCTTCTCCTTGTTCCTGTCTTGTGGCTCTAATTTTGTCATAACATGGTGTTGGGCGCCACGTCTCTCGAACTCGACTCAGGACTCTTTCTACTAGCATCGTTAGGTCTGGTGAATCATGGGGGTGAATTTTTCCTTGGTTGTTTTTTTCATCGAAGTTTCCTCTCACTCTTGCCCAGTTGTGTCCCAGACTCATTGTGAACGCTTTTCTTGTCTCAGCTCCATTCAGGTGAAAACTGCCTTAGCTGTTCAAAATTATTGGACCATTCAGTTGGGTTTTTTATTGGGTCTCCCAGTCTCTTTCATGCTTCAGTACATTCAGACTCGGTCCATGGACGGTGGACGAGAATGGTTTGATCACGATCTCCATTCACTTGGAAGTGTGGGTTTGCAACTTCAACTATGGGATACATTTGGCTTGGTGGTGCCCATGGCTGTGGGCCAGTGTAAGGTCCTTGAAATGCTATCAAGGGAGGATAGAGTTGTCCTCCTCCCATTTTTTCTCTTTGTGCTCTTGTCTGCATTTTGATTACTCCTGCTGGTTCTGCAGCGGCACCTGTGGACTCTGGCTCACCCCTCCTTTCTTCATCGTGTGGATTGTAAGAGGCCCTTTGTAACTTGAGATGTTGTTCTTGTGTCTGCATCTCAGGTCCCCCTCCCTCTTTGTGCCCTTGGCTCGTAAAAGGTGCCTCGCACAGCCTGTCCGAAGTGAGTGCACTGGAGGGGGCCAGTGTCTCTTCGTGGGGCCTAATATTAATCAAAGCTGCCATACTTGTTTTTTTTTCAGCTTGTTTAATTTTCTTCATAATTTTTTGTTTCTGTCTTAATTGGGCTTGACCGATCCAAACTTGAACATCTTGAAGTTCTTTACATATCTTCTCTTTTTTTCCTCTTTCAATAGCCTTCTCGACTTGTAATTTACGCTTTATGGCCTGTAATGGCTCCTCCAACAGTCTCCCATCCCACTCTTTGTCTTTATTCTTCCTCCATTCTTTCATATATGTGCAATTATCAGGAAAATGCTTCAGCATAAACTTCATGTCGGTTGAGAGTTCTTTGCTGTTTGTTAAACCCATTTTTGCAACTTTTCTTTTGTTTGAAGATTTTTGCTTATTCAAAAATTATATTGATATATTTCGTTATTCTTATAATGTATTCATTAGTTTTTATTTAGTGTTTACTCACCTTCTCTAGGGACGTCCCGTTTAATTTACTATCTTATTTTCCCGCCTAGATAGTCATTTATACTCTTATTTTGCGCGGCAAACGACGTGATTTACGAGCGTGTCACAAGTGTTCTGGTTTAAATTTCTCCTTAGGGAGATTACTTGCAAGTTTTATATTTATTATTCTACATATATATATATATATATATATATATATATATATATATATATATATATATATATATATATATATATATATATATATATATATATATATATATATATATATATATATATTCTTTATTTTGAGCTTTCATTCTCTTGGCACAGTATAATAATATTTTTTCTATATCTTTAACGCAATCCTCGGAGTCCCTGGCGGAGAGTTGCGACCTCCTCCTCTTTGTCTGGTGATTCACGCATTAGAACTCAAACCAGAAATCTCGAGATCCTTACTTGATCTCCCGTTTAATTTACCTAACTTCTCAAATCCCGAGAACGTTTCCCCTAACTTACGGGGAGCGGTAAAGAAACATTTTTCTCCGACACACGGAGCATCTTTCTTCTCTAGAAAGACAGGGTCTCAATACTGGATTGGATTAATTAAATTAATTTTAAAAGTGCCTTACCGCTCAGATGTGCTCTGTGTCCGGTGGGATGGATTCGCTTCCTTCTTCTGAACAGCGGAGAATCGATCACCCTTCTCCTCAATGGGGAGACAGCTGACGTCAGATTTTTGGATTAATTATTCGCGATCCAAAATCAGGATGCGAAACCTTCTGGGTTTCGGGCACCAGAATGTTGGAGCTACCAGCCAACACTTAAATAAACTCGAACACAGGAACACACACTGATGTGGATGGAATGAAAGTTAAAGGCCGCGTCTACAGAGGCGGGGGAGTGGACAAATCAGAGGCCCGAGAGTGTGACTACTCTCCAAGCTCCTCAAGGCTGTTTCCCGCTGAAGAGTTGCTTCAACGGTGGTTTTATTAGAGATAAGACAAGTCATAAAAATGGTAGGCGTCAATACAAATGAAGGAGGTGGAGTACAAAAGGTGTAGTGCACATTTTAACCAATAGGTGTAAATTAATATTCTATTCTAGTAACCTTTAATATATCATAGTGAAATGGGTGCAAGATTATATATATATGCATGCAAATATATTTCACACCCAGCGTAAATTTTCTCCAAAACATGCATTTTGCAATAAAAAATAGTTGTTGCATTATAACTGGGTCCAGTCGGGTCTGGTTGCTGTTTATATCTGAAACTTGTGTCCAAAGATGATAGGGATGTATATTTTACTATTCTGTTTAAAAATAATCATGCAGGGATGTTTTGGGGCTTTTTTATACAAGAATCAAAAACCTCCAATGGATCTTTATTTTGCATTGTGGTTGAATTAGAACCGGGCCCAGTCTGTTCTGGTTGGTGAATTTACCCGAAAAATTGTATCCATTGACGATGGGGATGTATTTTTGAATATTATGTATAAAAATAATCATCTAGGGCAGGGGTGGCCAACCCGCGGCTCCCGAGCCGCATGCGGCTCTTTGCCCGGTTTCATGCAGCTCTTACGTCCATATCATAGTTTGTATTTGTGTTTTATTTTTATTTGCGTGTGCGCTTCGCTTGAGTTCAATACGGTATTTTCGTCCAATGCGCATGTGCTTGGGATGAAAATACCTCAAAGTTTCCCAGTAGGAGCAAGGTCATTTGATTAAACGTTTTTAACAGAGTGGGAGAGCTCCCGTGAACCAGAAGCGACAATGAACGGCGTCTCGCAAACAAAAAGTATCCCAAAGATCGAGCGTCGGCTGAAAAAGCCACACCCCCTGCGAGGCAGACCAAGACGAGAGTGCTCAGCCAGGAGCAGCCAATAGGAGAGCGAGGTGTACATCCACGTGGTGGGCGCGCTAGTTAAAAGCCATTCATAATAAATGACAGCTCACAAGGAGCGAATGTTGCGCAAAAATAGGCTCTGATTTTATGACAGAAGTCCCACTAAGTAACATGCATAGTAAAAGAAAAACGCTATTGTAAATTATAATATTTTTGTTTGTGGACTTGGTTGAACTGAGAGTTTGTCTGTGTGAGACAGTGCACACAATATTCATTGTTGATAATGACTGGCCTGTGCTGTTAGTACTGTAGGAGTCAATTTATGTCATTACTATGCTGGTGTGTGACATTTACAATAAATCTGGCTGAGCAAAGGTATGTGTGTGATGTGGCTCTTTGGGGTAACACAGTAAAAAATGTGGCTCTTTGCGGTAACAGTAAAAAATGTGGCTCTTGGTCTCTGACTGGTTGGCCACCCCTGATCTAGGGATCTTCAGAAGTTCTGTTATTCCCGAATCAATGACCTCCATTTGGGCACATTATTGAGGGCATGAAAAGTACATTAAGGCAATAAAAACTGAAAAGTTTCCCTGCTGCCAAACAAACTGTCAGAGACACAGTTACTGTGTATATAGTGTAAAATCGTCCAATTCAAGTAAGTTTTTTATTTGGCATCGTTCTAAGTGATAGAAATTAAGTTACAATGAAAACTATCATACTTGGCCAAAACGTGATTATCAGGCCATGAAAAGCACATTAAGGCAATAAAAACTGAAACGTTCCCCTGCTGCCAAACATACTGTCAGAGACACATAGTTCCTGTGTGTATATAGTGTAAAATCATCCAATTCAAGTAAGTCTTTCATTGGCATCATTCTAGGTAATTCTGGAGCTATCTCCCACCATAAACAGTGTCCAAAACAGGCATTTTGCGATTAAAATAGTGGTTGTATTAGAACCAGGCCCAGGCGGTTCTGGTTGGTGTTTTTACCCAGAAATTGTGTCCAATGATGATAAGGATGTATTTTTGATTATTCTGAATAAAAATAATCATCTAGGGATGTTCAGAAGTTCTGTTATGCCCGAATCAATGACCTCAATTTGGGCACTTTATTTACAAGTGGTTGTTTAGAACCAGGCCCAGTCGGTTCTGGTTGGTGCTTTTACCCAGATTTAGTATCCATTGTGTGGGTAGATGTATTTTCACTATTCTGTCTAAAAATAAAGATCCAGGACAGTTCTGGGGCTATTTTCCACCATAAATAGTGTCCAAAACATGCATTTTGCGATACAAAATAGTGGTTGCATTATAACAGGGTCCAGTCGGTTCTGGTGGGTGTTTGTATACGGAACTTGTGTCCAATAATGATGGGGATGTATACTTGACTATTCTCTATTAAAAAATATCATCTAGGGATGTTCAGAAGTTCTTCTATGCCCGAATAAATGACCTCCATTTGGGCACTTTATTTTGCATGGTGGTTGTAGTAAAACCAAGCCGAGTCGGTTCTGGTTGGTGCTTTTACCCAGAGTTAGTTTTGATTGTGTAGGTGGATGTATTTTCACTATTCTGTCTAAAAATAAAGATCCAGGATAGTTTTAGGGGTATTTGCCACCATAAATAGTCTCCAAAACATGCATTTTGCAATAAAAAATAGTAGTTGCATTATAACTGGGTCGTCTCGGTTCTGGTTGCTGTTTATATCCGAAACTTGTGTCCAAAGATGATTGGGATGTATATTTTACTATTCTGTTTAAACATAATCATGCAGGGATGTTTTGTGGCTTTTTTTATACAAGAATCATAAACCTCCATTATGGATCGTTATTTTGCATGGTGGTTGAATTAGAACCGGGCCCAGTCGGTTCTGGTTGGTGCTTTTTACCAATAATTAGTGTCAATTGTGTTGATGGATGCATTTTCACTATTCTGTGTGAAATTAAAGATGCAGGGATGTTCAGGGAATATTTCCCACCGTCAATAGTGTCCAAAACAGGCACTTTGTGATTAAAATAGTGATCCTATTTGAACCAGGCCCAGTCGGTTCTGGTTGATGTATGTAGCCGGAACTTGTGTCAAATGATAATGGGGATGTATTTTTGACTATTCTCTATAAAAATAATCATCTAGGGATTTTCAGAAGTTCTTTTATGCCCGAATAAATGACCTCCATTTGGGCACTTTATTTTGCATGGTGGTTGTATTAGAACCAAGCCCAGTCGGTTCTGGTTGGTGCTTATACCCAGAGTTAGTATTGATTGTGTAGGTGGATGTATTTTCACAATTCTGTCTAAAATTAAAGATCCAGGATGGTTCTAGGGCTATTTCCCAGCATAAATTTTCTCCAAAACATGCATTTTGCGATAAAAAATAGTATTTGCATTATAACTGGGTCCAGTCGGGTCTGGTTGCTGTTTATATCTGAAACTTGTGTCCAAAGATGATTGGGATGTATATTTTACTATTCTAGTACTATTCTAATTTTACTATTTTAGTAATCTGTTTAAAAATAATCATGCAGGGATGTTTTGGGGCTTTTTTTATACAAGAATCAAAAACCTCCAATGGATCTTAATTTTGCATGGTGGTTGAATTAGAACCGGGCCCAGTCGGTTCTGGTTGCCGCTTTTACCCAGATTTAGTGTCAATTGTGTGGATGGATGCATTTTCACTATTATGTGTAAAATTAAAGATGCAGGGATGTTTTGGGAATATTTCCCACCGTCAATAGTGTCCAAAACATTTTGCGATAAAAATAGTGGTTGTATTAGAACAAGGCCCAATCGGTTCTGGTTGGTGTATTTACCCATAATTTGTGTTGGTTGAGTAGGTGGATGTAGTTTCACTATTTTCTATATAAATAATGTTTCCCACCATAAACATTGTCCAAAACAGGCATTTTGCGATTAAAATAGTGGTCGTATTAGAACCGGGCCCAGTCGGTTCTGGTTGGTGTTTCTACCCATAATTAGTGTTGAATGTGTAGATGGATGTATTTTCACTATTCTGTGTAAAAATAATGATCCAGGATGGTTCTGGAGCTATTTTCCCACCATAAACAGAGTCCGAAACAGGCATTCTGCGATTAAAATAGTGGTTGTATTAGAACCGGGCCCAGTCTGTTCTGGTGAGTGAATTTACCAAAAAAATTGTATACATTGACGATGGGGATGTATTTTTGATTATTATGTATAAAAATAATTATCTAGGGATCTTCAGAAGTTCTGTTATGCCCGAATCAATGACCTCCATTTGGGCACATTATTGACGGAGCTCACGACCATGATCCAGTGTGTGGCTCGGATGTGTCCCTCAAACACAAATACTGGTCAGTCTCATCCAAAATCCTAATGGCTCAGTTCCCTTGAGTGGGAGCGGCAAGGAACGCCCTGCATTTGAAGACCATTGAAGGCAGGTTCCGGGCCTGTGTCGGCGCATCAGTCAGGCTGGGTAGCCGCCATGGCCCAGGTGATTTTCCAGGGCTGCCCTGCTCTTGACGGAGTGGCCACCCAGCGGGGCTGTGTGTGTGCCATGGTGGGAGACTCGTGCTGCCCCTTAAGCCCTGCCGGCATGTCCTGCTCGGTCCATGATGCCCTGCAGGCTATTAGGAACATGCAGAGAGCTGTGACCGGAGATTCGGTTCCACAACGAGGATGGCTTGACTGGTTCTTCTCTGGCTCATGGAAACAGCCAATATTTTGATATTTTCACAGACACAAAAGGAGGGAATTGTGGGATGGACTGGCTAACTGGCTTAATAATTGTTTATTCTTTTCTTACCATGTGGTCATACTGGTTTTACCTTTGTTTGATAACATCGTAGAATGCAAGGTAGACTAGCCAAACTGGTTTTACAATTGAATTAAAAGATTGTGGAATGTAAGAAAGACTAACTAGTTGGCCTTGCAATTGTTTGTTCGCCTCGCGAAATATAAGAAAGGCTGGCTAACAGGGTTTGCAATTGTTTCCTTGAATTGTGGGATGAAAAAAAGTTTCAACTTCAGGAGTAACTGTCACTCTCCAGGTCATCCAGGGTCAAGTGCACACTTGGAAACTTTCATATTCGACCAAAATGTGCTTATCAGCGCATAAAAAGCACATTTGGTGGTACGCGGAAAGAACGGCAGCAGACAAAAAGGCTATTTAGAAAGGTATCACCACTACGCAGAAGATCGTCAGCTACTCTGCCCTCACTGGAAGACATTGCCAGCCCTCGTTACCTCAGCAGAGCCAGGGACATGATCAGGGACCCATGCCACCCTGGTCACAATCGGTTCCAGCTGCTGCTCTCTGGCAGACAGACGCTGTAAGTTTCCCACATCCGTAGGGACTCTAAACTTGGGGTAACACAACACAATCCCTTCTGTGTAAACACTTCGGGTGAGGTAATATGAATAGACATTAGGTACAAGGTGATCTGACACCTACATGCTGAATGAAGGTAAGTGAAAGACAGTAAGAGGTAAGTGATCCACTCAGGGGGTGGTGATGCAATTTATCCATAAAGGCAGAATTGTAAATTAAGAGTCTGGAGTCATAACTTGTAAAACTGTGTAAAACTGTCAAAAACACAAATGTCTCCTATATATAGTGTAATATCATCAAATTTTATAATTTAATAAGTTTTTAATTTGGCATCATTCTAATGGCTAGATATTAAGTTATAATGAAAACTATGATACTTGGCCTAAACATGATTTTCGGCGCATGAAAAGCACATTCAGGCAATAAAAACTGAAATGTTCCCCTGCTACCAAACAAACTGTCAGAGACACATAGTTACTGTGTAAATAGTGTATTATCGTCTAATTCAAGTAAGTTTTTCATTTAGCATCATTCTAAGTGATAGAAATTAAGTTATAGTGAAAACTGTGATACTTGGCCAAAACGTGATTTTCAGCACATGAAACGCACGTTAAGGCAATAAAAACTGAAATGTTCCCCTGCTGCGGAACAAACTGTCAAGGCACATAGTTACTGTGTATATAGTGTAAAATCGTCCAATTCAAGTAACTTTTGCATTTAGCATCATTCAAAATGATAGAAATTAAGTTATAGTGAAAACTATGATACTTGGCCAAAACGTGATTTTCAGCGCATGAAACGCACGTTAAGGCAATAAAAACTGAAATGTTCCCCTGCTGCGAAACAAACTGTCAGAGACACATAGTTACTGTGTATATAGTGTATTATCGTCCAATTCAAGTATGTTTTTCATTTAGCATCATTCTAAGTGATAGAAATTAAGTTATAGTGAAAATTATGATACTTGGCCAAAACGTGATTTTCAGCGCATGAAACGCACGTTAAGGCAATAAAAACTCAAATGTTCCCCTGCTGCGAAACAAACTGTCAGAGGCACATAGGTACTGTGTATATAGTGTAAAATCGTCCAATTCAAGTAAGTTTTGCATTAAGCATCATTCTAAGTGATAGAAATTAAGTTATAGTGAAAATTATGATACTTGGCCAAAACGTGATTTTCAGCGCATGAAACAAACGTTAGGTCAATAAAAACTGAAATGTTCCCCTGCTGCGAAACAAACTGTCAGAGACACATAGTTACTGTGTATATAGTGTATAATTGTCCAATTCAAGATTTTTTTTCATTTGGTATCATTCTAAATGATAGAAATTAAGTTATAGTGAAAATTATGATACTTGGCCAAAACGTGATTTTCAGCGCATGAAACGCACGGTAAGGCAATAAAAACTGAAATATTCCCCTGCTGCGGAACAAACTGTCAGAGACACATAGTTACTGTGTATATAGTGTATAATTGTCCAATGCAAGTATTTTTTTTCATTTGGCATCATTCTAAGTGATTAGAAATTAAGTTATAGTGAAAACTATGATACTTGGCCAAAACGTGATTTTCAGCGCATGAAACGCACGTTAAGGCAATAAAAACTGAAATGTTCCCCTGCTGCGAAACAAACTGTCAGAGACACATAGTTACTGTGTATATAGTGTATAATTGTCCAATTCAAGTAAGTTTTTCATTTGGCATCATTCTAAGTGATAGAAATTAAGTTACAGTGAAAATTATGATACTTGGCCAAAACGTGATTTTCAGCCCATGAAACGCACCTTAAGGCAATAAAAACTGAAATGTTCCCCTGTTGCGAAACAAACTGCCAGAGGCACATAGTTACTGTGTATATAGTGTATTATCGTCAAATTCAAGTAAGTTTTTCATTTAGCATCATTCTAAATGATAGAAATTAAGTTATAGTGAAAATTGTGATACTTAGCCAAAACGTTATTTTCAACACATGAAACGCACGTTAAGGCAATAAAAACTGAAATGTTCCCCTGCTGCGAAACAAACTGTCTGAGGCACATAGTTACTGTGTATATAGTGTAAAATCGTCCAATTCAAGTAAGTTTTGCATTTAGCATCATTCTTAGTGAGAGAAATTAAGTTATAGTGAAAATTATGATACTTGGCCAAAACGTGATTTTCAGCGCATGAAACGCACGTTAAGGCAATAAAAACTGAAATCTTCCCCTGCTGCGAAACTAACTGTCAGAGGCACATAGTTATTGTGTATATAGTGTAAAATCGTCCAATTTAAGTAAGTTTTGCATTTAGCATCATTCTAAGTGATAGAAATTAAGTTATAGTGAAAACTATGATACTTGGCTAAAACGTGATTTTCAGCGCATGAAACGCACGTTAAGGCAATAAAAACTGAAATATTCCCCTGCTGCGGAACAAACTGTCAGAGACACATAGTTACTGTGTATATAGTGTATAATTGTCCAATGCAAGTATTTTTTTTCATTTGGCATCATTCTAAGTGATAGAAATTGAGTTATAGTGAAAATTATGATACTTGGCCAAAACGTGATTTTCAGCGCATGAAACGCACGTTAAGGCAATAAAAACTGAAATGTTCCCCTGTTGCGAAACAAACTGCCAGAGGCACATAGTTACTGTGTATATAGTGTATTATCGTCAAATTCAAGTAAGTTTTTCATTTAGCATCATTCTAAGTGATAGAAATTAAGTTATAGTGAAAATTGTGATACTTAGCCAAAACGTTATTTTCAACACATGAAACGCACGTGTTAAGGCAATAAAAACTGAAATGTTCACCTGCTGCAAAACAAACTGTCAAAGGCACATAGTTACTGTGTGTATAGTGTAAAATCGTCCAATTCAAGAAAGTTTTGCATTTAGCATCATTCTAAGTGATAGAAATTAAGTTATAGTGAAAATTATGATACTTGGCCAAAACGTGATTTTCAGCGCATGAAACGCACGTTAAGGCAATAAAAACTGAAATGTTCCCCTGCTTGAAACAAACTGTCAGAGGCACATAGTTACTGTGTATATAGTGTAAAATCGTCCAATTCAAGTAAGTTTTGCATTAAGCATCATTCTAAGTGATAGAAATTAAGTTATAGTGAAAATTGTGATACTTGGCCAAAACGTGATTTTCAGCACATGAAACGCACGTTAAGGCAATAAAAACTGAAATGTTGCTGCTGCGAAACAAACTGTCAGAGGCACATAGTTGTTGTGTATATAGTGTAAAATCGTCCAATTCAAGTAAGTTTTGCATTTAGCATCATTCTAAGTGATAGAAATTAAGTTATAGTAAAAACTATGATACTTGGCTAAAACGTGATTTTCAGCGCATGAAACGCACGTTAAGGCAATAAAAACTGAAATATTCCCCTGCTGCGGAACAAACTGTCAGAGACACATAGTTACTGTGTATATAGTGTATAATTGTCCAATGCAAGTATTTTTTTTCATTTGGCATCATTCTAAGTGATTAGAAATTAAGTTATAGTGAAAATTATGATACTTGGCCAAAACGTAATTTTCAGCGCATGAAACGCACGTTAAGGCAATAAAAACTGAAATGTTCCCCTGCTGCGAAACAAACTGTCAAAGACACATAGTTAATGTTTATATAGTGTAAAATCGTCCAATTTAAGTAAATTTTGCATTTAGCATCATTCTAAGTGATATAAATTAAGTTATAGTGAAAATTATGATACTTGGCCAAAACGTGATTTTCAGCACATGAAACGCACGTTAAGGCAATAAAAACTGAAATGTTCCCCTGTTGCGAAACAAACTGCCAGAGGCACATAGTTACTGTGTATATAGTGTATTATCGTCAAATTCAAGTAAGTTTTTCATTTAGCATCATTCTAAGTGATAGAAATTAAGTTATAGTGAAAATTGTGATACTTAGCCAAAACGTTATTTTCAACACATGAAACGCACGTTAAGGCAATAAAAACTGAAATGTTCCCCTGCTGCGAAACAAACTGTCTGAGGCACATAGTTACTGTGTATATAGTGTAAAATCGTCCAATTCAAGTAAGTTTTGCATTTAGCATCATTCTTAGTGAGAGAAATTAAGTTATAGTGAAAATTATGATACTTGGCCAAAACGTGATTTTCAGCGCATGAAACGCACGTTAAGGCAATAAAAACTGAAATCTTCCCCTGCTGCGAAACTAACTGTCAGAGGCACATAGTTATTGTGTATATAGTGTAAAATCGTCCAATTTAAGTAAGTTTTGCATTTAGCATCATTCTAAGTGATAGAAATTAAGTTATAGTGAAAACTATGATACTTGGCTAAAACGTGATTTTCAGCGCATGAAACGCACGTTAAGGCAATAAAAACTGAAATATTCCCCTGCTGCGGAACAAACTGTCAGAGACACATAGTTACTGTGTATATAGTGTATAATTGTCCAATGCAAGTATTTTTTTTCATTTGGCATCATTCTAAGTGATAGAAATTGAGTTATAGTGAAAATTATAATACTTGGCCAAAACGTGATTTTCAGCGCATGAAACGCACGTTAAGGCAATAAAAACTGAAATGTTCCCCTGTTGCGAAACAAACTGCCAGAGGCACATAGTTACTGTGTATATAGTGTATTATCGTCAAATTCAAGTAAGTTTTTCATTTAGCATCATTCTAAGTGATAGAAATTAAGTTATAGTGAAAATTGTGATACTTAGCCAAAACGTTATTTTCAACACATGAAACGCACGTTAAGGCAATAAAAACTGAAATGTTCCCCTGCTGCAAAACAAACTGTCTGAGGCACATAGTTACTGTGTATATAGTGTAAAATCGTCCAATTCAAGAAAGTTTTGCATTTAGCATCATTCTAAGTGATAGAAATTAAGTTATAGTGAAAATTATGATACTTGGCCAAAACGTGATTTTCAGCGCATGAAACGCACGTTAAGGCAATAAAAACTGAAATGTTCCCCTGCTTGAAACAAACTGTCAGAGGCACATAGTTACTGTGTATATAGTGTAAAATCGTCCAATTCAAGTAAGTTTTGCATTAAGCATCATTCTAAGTGATAGAAATTAAGTTATAGTGAAAATTGTGATACTTGGCCAAAACGTGATTTTCAGCACATGAAACGCACGTTAAGGCAATAAAAACTGAAATGTTGCTGCTGCGAAACAAACTGTCAGAGGCACATAGTTGTTGTGTATATAGTGTAAAATCGTCCAATTCAAGTAAGTTTTGCATTTAGCATCATTCTAAGTGATAGAAATTAAGTTATAGTAAAAACTATGATACTTGGCTAAAACGTGATTTTCAGCGCATGAAACGCACGTTAAGGCAATAAAAACTGAAATATTCCCCTGCTGCGGAACAAACTGTCAGAGACACATAGTTACTGTGTATATAGTGTATAATTGTCCAATGCAAGTATTTTTTTTTCATTTGGCATCATTCTAAGTGATTAGAAATTAAGTTATAGTGAAAATTATGATACTTGGCCAAAACGTAATTTTCAGCGCATCAAACGCACGTTAAGGCAATAAAAACTGAAATGTTCCCCTGCTGCGAAACAAACTGTCAAAGACACATAGTTAATGTTTATATAGTGTAAAATCGTCCAATTTAAGTAAATTTTGCATTTAGCATCATTCTAAGTGATATAAATTAAGTTATAGTGAAAATTATGATACTTGGCCAAAACGTGATTTTCAGCACATGAAACGCACGTTAAGGCAATAAAAACTGAAATGTTCCCCTGCTGCGAAACAAACTGCCAGAGGCACATAGTTACTGTGTATATAGTGTAAAATCATCCAATTCAAGTAAGTTTTGCATTTGGCATCATTCTAAGTGCTTGAAAATAAGTAATAGTGAAAACTATGATACTTGGCCAAAACGTGATTTTCAGCGCATGAAACGCATGCAATAAAAATAAGGCAATAAAAACTGAATGTTCCCCTGCTGCGAAACAAACTCTCAGAGACACATATTTACTGTGTATATAGTGTATAATTATCCAATTCAAGTAAGTTTTTCATTTGACATCATTCTGATTGATAGAAATTAAGTTATAGTGAAAACTATGATACTTGGCCAAAACGTGATTTTCAGCGCATGAAATGCACATTAAGGCAATAAAAACTGAAATGTTCCCCTGCTGCGAAACAAACTGTCTGAGGCACATAGTTACTGTGTATATAGTGTAAAATCGTCCAATTCAAGTAAGTTTTTCATTTAGCATCATTCTAAGTGATAGAAATTAAGTTATAGTGAAAACTATGATACTTGGCTAAAACGTGATTTTCAGCGCATGAAACGCACGTTAAGGCAATAAAAACTGAAATATTCCCCTGCTGCGGAACAAACTGTCAGAGACACATAGTTACTGTGTATATAGTGTATAATTGTCCAATGCAAGTATTTTTTTTCATTTGGCATCATTCTAAGTGATAGAAATTGAGTTATAGTGAAAATTATAATACTTGGCCAAAACGTGATTTTCAGCGCATGAAACGCACGTTAAGGCAATAAAAACTGAAATGTTCCCCTGTTGCGAAACAAACTGCCAGAGGCACATAGTTACTGTGTATATAGTGTATTATCGTCAAATTCAAGTAAGTTTTTCATTTAGCATCATTCTAAGTGATAGAAATTAAGTTATAGTGAAAATTGTGATACTTAGCCAAAACGTTATTTTCAACACATGAAACGCACGTTAAGGCAATAAAAACTGAAATGTTCCCCTGCTGCAAAACAAACTGTCTGAGGCACATAGTTACTGTGTATATAGTGTAAAATCGTCCAATTCAAGAAAGTTTTGCATTTAGCATCATTCTAAGTGATAGAAATTAAGTTATAGTGAAAATTATGATACTTGGCCAAAACGTGATTTTCAGCGCATGAAACGCACGTTAAGGCAATAAAAACTGAAATGTTCCCCTGCTTGAAACAAACTGTCAGAGGCACATAGTTACTGTGTATATAGTGTAAAATCGTCCAATTCAAGTAAGTTTTGCATTAAGCATCATTCTAAGTGATAGAAATTAAGTTATAGTGAAAATTGTGATACTTGGCCAAAACGTGATTTTCAGCACATGAAACGCACGTTAAGGCAATAAAAACTGAAATGTTGCTGCTGCGAAACAAACTGTCAGAGGCACATAGTTGTTGTGTATATAGTGTAAAATCGTCCAATTCAAGTAAGTTTTGCATTTAGCATCATTCTAAGTGATAGAAATTAAGTTATAGTAAAAACTATGATACTTGGCTAAAACGTGATTTTCAGCGCATGAAACGCACGTTAAGGCAATAAAAACTGAAATATTCCCCTGCTGCGGAACAAACTGTCAGAGACACATAGTTACTGTGTATATAGTGTATAATTGTCCAATGCAAGTATTTTTTTTTCATTTGGCATCATTCTAAGTGATTAGAAATTAAGTTATAGTGAAAATTATGATACTTGGCCAAAACGTAATTTTCAGCGCATCAAACGCACGTTAAGGCAATAAAAACTGAAATGTTCCCCTGCTGCGAAACAAACTGTCAAAGACACATAGTTAATGTTTATATAGTGTAAAATCGTCCAATTTAAGTAAATTTTGCATTTAGCATCATTCTAAGTGATATAAATTAAGTTATAGTGAAAATTATGATACTTGGCCAAAACGTGATTTTCAGCACATGAAACGCACGTTAAGGCAATAAAAACTGAAATGTTCCCCTGCTGCGAAACAAACTGCCAGAGGCACATAGTTACTGTGTATATAGTGTAAAATCATCCAATTCAAGTAAGTTTTGCATTTGGCATCATTCTAAGTGCTTGAAAATAAGTTATAGTGAAAACTATGATACTTGGCCAAAACGTGATTTTCAGCGCATGAAACGCACGTTAAGGCAATAAAAACTGAATGTTCCCCTGCTGCGAAACAAACTCTCAGAGACACATATTTACTGTGTATATAGTGTATAATTATCCAATTCAAGTAAGTTTTTCATTTGACATCATTCTGATTGATAGAAATTAAGTTATAGTGAAAACTATGATACTTGGCCAAAACGTGATTTTCAGCGCATGAAATGCACATTAAGGCAATAAAAACTGAAATGTTCCCCCGCTGCAAAACAAACTGTCAGTGACACATAGTTACTGTGTATATAGTGTATAATCGTCCAAATTAAGTAGGTTTTTCATTTGATATCATTCTAAGTGATGGAAGTTAGGGTTAAGGTTAGGGTTAGGGTTAGGGTTAGGGTTAGGGTTAGGGTTAGGGTTAGGGTTAGGGTTAGGGTTAGGGTTAGGGTTAGGGTTAGGGTTAGGGTTAGGGTTAGGGTCAGGGTTAGGGTTAGGGTTAGGGTTAGGGTTAGGTTAAGTTATAGTGAAAACTATGATACTTGGCCAAAACGTGATTTTCAGCGCATGAAACGCACATTAGGGCAAAAAAACTGAAATGTTTGTTAGGTCTGAAAATACAACTTCAGGAGCAGGCTAAGAAAGAGTGAGATAAATTTAAATAGAAAATATGTATTACCAGACTGCAAAGTGGACATTGAGAGTTCCTACAGTGGGGTCCTGTTCACTGCGATGTTACTGCAACTCTAGTCGAATGACCAGTGAGTGTGTCTTAAATACAGGCAAAACTGACAGTTGTCCCTAAGACTTTGGACAGATACGTTTCAGTCATTTGCAGGGCAACAAGTAATTGATTAGTGTCGGGCCTGGAATCTGTAGTCAATGGTTTCCAGACGTAGGGTGTTCCAGACTCAGGCTTAGGTGTTCCTGCCGGACGGATTTTGAGTAGGCGTGTGGCGGATGGTTGTACGAAGGGGTTCACACCAATCACTTTGGGGACCATGGCTGGACTAGTAGTGCGGATGGTGATAGTAAAGAGGGGGCCTTTTCCTGGTCGGTCCGGTCGGAGGCATAGGTTGATGCAGCCTTTTTGTTGGATATTGGTCGTAAGGTCTAGCATATGTTTACCATCTTTGATGGTGGTGGCTAACTTGGTGAAGTTAGCGGTCATGGTGGTAGCTTCTTTGGAAAGGGGCCATGTGATGGTTTTGTAGCCTGTATGGAGGAGGACCTGGTCCAAGGTGTCTGGCCAGACCACTCAGACTCTGGGAGCTTGTAGGTACCAATAAAAATAACTGGAGTCAGTCCTGTGTAATCCCAAGTGAGTAAGCTGTAGGCTGAGCAAAGGGACTTGAACGACGATTGGTGTCTTGGTTAATGGGATGCAGATCTGGGGGCCCCTGATCGTTTCCTGAACCAGCTAGTGGGGCATTCTCCTCCAGCGGGAGTGTACCAAGGTTCTGGTACGTTCCCCCCATGTGGTTGAACACAGAGCGGTGATGATGATGGCCAAAATCACACGGTGAGGTCCGTCCCAACGTGGAGAAGACCAGCACTTTCTTTTTATCACCTTGACGAGTACCAGGTCTCCTGGGGACAGGACCTCCTCTGTGGGAGACAGAGAAGATGTCGGCAGATTATTTTCCATTCATCACAGTTCTTTCTTCGAACATTTTGCATAACCACTTAGTGAGGGAATCTGTTTCTCCTTTCTCTTCTACCACCAGATCTTTTTCCCACATTGTTAAGTGGAAGGGTCTGTCGTTCACTGCCTCAAATGGTGTGCATCCCTGTGCTGTTGGAATGATTCTCATGTACGTTTCTACCAGGCTCAGGCATTCTTGCCATGGTTTTCCTGTGTCTTCCATGGTTTTTCTGAGTCTGAGTTTTACTGTTCTAATGGTTTGTTCGACGAGTCCAGCACTTTGGTTCAGTTTGATAAAATCCATGTTCAGAAGCTCGAAGGGATATGTTCCTGTTTGCCTTGTTCCATGCTTGGGTCGTTCGTTGCCTTGAGAGTTGTGTCTACAGCAGTTCAGACAGTTTCTGCCAAAAAAAAATGAAGTTTGGAGACCTCTGGGAACATGCATTGTTTGTTGTACTGTACTGATCATCCCTCCTGTTGAGACATGGCTCCTCCCATGGCTCAATTTGGCAATTACTTCAAACAATGATCGTGTCACGCATGGCTTGTTTTCTACTGCATAGAGTCCGTTCTTGTGTTGAGTGGCTCCTTCTGTTTCCCATTGCAGTTTCTCTTTTTCTGGGGAATGATTTTGCATTTCTCTTAGGAATTCAGCAGGGATTGGGCTGTGTCTTTCCACCGTCACGTCTTGTTCTAGGAATAGTCTACAAGCCTCTGTCAGTGCCACTATTTCTGCGGCTTGTGCAGACCAGTCGCCGGGGAGTCGTCCTGTCTTGAGGTTGTCTTTTTGAGTCACCACGGCATATACGTTGTGTTTTTCTCCACCCAGGGTTTTTGATGATGATCCATCCCCATAGGCAATGTGTCCGGGGGCAATGGGATGTCCATTAGGTCAGTTGCATATACGTGGTTAATTATGATTCGTTGAGTGGTGAAGAATATGACATATTTTACTCATTCTTTTTAGTATAGCTGTTTCATTTTGATATCATATTTTACTCATTCTTTTTAGTATAGCTGTTTCATTTTGATATCACATTTTACTCATTCCTTTTGTTGTGGCGGTCTTGTTTTAGAGTCGCCACTGGTTCCCAACTCAAATACAATATGAACAGAAGGATGGGTCTGAGACTCCTCAACTATAATGTTAACAAAAGGCTCTTCCTGAGATTCTTATTTCAAGGTGGGATCCACACAGATAAGAGACCAGATGGAGGACTTTAAAGGGCAGAGGAACAAAGAGCAGGGCGGAGGGTCGGGACTTTATAGAAACAGCGGAGACAGAGGTCTGGATGATGTGGATTCAAGGCTGGAAGATGTGGAGCCCAGAGAAACCCCCCCTCACAGCAGCCCTGGACCAGCCCACATCTCATTAATAATCAGCGAATGAATATGCATTTTTGTTTGACTATAACTGGGCAAACGCGGGTTTGGACAATGTCTTTTCCATCCTCCGCTTTGGGACATCAACACTCAGCGGGCTTATTCTATGGGAGGGAGACCCGGAGCTCTGTATGAATCAATTTGAATGGAATAAATCATCTGTGGATAAACTCGCTCAACCCTGGTTTGTCTCCTCCGATGCTGAACACGCTCCATTGTTAGACTGGAGACTACAGAGTTAAGGAATTGGAGTCAGGTAAAATATTTATAGTCTAACAGTTTTGGTGACCCAGTCCGTGAGTCGGTTGCGTAGACAGATAGGGGTTAAGGCCGATAACTCTGTCCGTGAACCAGGGAGGAGACTGCGTAGACATATGGGTTAAGGCCAGCCGCGGACTCTAAAACACGTCGGCGAACGTGGAGTCGCGGTTATCGAAACACGTCAGCGAACGTGGGAATAAGGAAAAGTTAAACACGTCAGCGAACGTGGGAATAAGGAAAAGTTAAAACACGTCAGCGAACGTGGGAATAAGGAAAAGTTAACCACGTCAGCGAACGTGAGGGCACGCCGGCGAGCGTGAGACCTTTCTCTTGGGACTTCTCCGACAGGCGCCTGATCAACTGAAAGGTAAGCAGAATACCTATTACTGAAACGTTAAAATTCTGCTATTGGATTTTTAAATTATGGAGAAGTGACTATAGAAAGGGGATATCGGGAATAGGAGATTCCGAAAAGGTTGTAATATACCTAGAGTCGGAATTAATGACGATCCAAGAACGGTCGTTTTGAGATAGAGAAAACGGTCGTATGAAACAAAGGACCAAGAGATTCCGGAAAGAGTTGTATGCAGGAGTTATTTTAAAGTCTTCAGCAGGGAAACGACTGGGTCCACAGATGTTTGATTCCTAGAATTGATTCTAAAAAAAAAAAAAAAAAAAAAAAAAAAAAGTAACAATAATTCCTAGAATTGAACATACTAAAATTCCAAATTTATCCGGAGACTTGATATAGATTGAATTGGTGAAAATGGAAGGATGTGAGAGTGCGGGAGAATGTGGAGAATGGAATGAATTGACAATTTTGTATGCAGATGTGGAAGCACAGGTTCTGAGTGGTGTTCAAGTTAAAAAACAACCAAAAATAAGACGCGAGTTGGTGAAACAATTTAGTACTTTAAAAGAAGATGTACTTTTTGTAGGTCAAAAGCATGAATGGAATATGAATAACTTGTCCATTGCTTTGCGGAAAGTAGAGCGTGACGTCACAGCTAAGGAGGTGGAACTCCGAAGGAGAAAAGAGGAGGTGTGGAGGTGGAGGCGGGGGTCGATACTGAGAAAGGAGGAGGAGTTGGAACAGCATAGATTGGCAATACACAACCTGGTAATTGCGTCAATAGCTTTGGCTGCGGTGAGGGCCCCCACCCAGATCGAACCAACTTTGACTCTTGTACCTTCAGCGCCTCCACTGAATAATAAAGCTCCATTAAAACCTCACGGTATACCCATACAAGCACCAATAGTGACTTTAGGTGGATGATTGATCCTTGACGTTGAGAATGAGGAGGAAGCTATGTCCTCCGAGGCAAAAGGCCTCATAGGAAAAGCATGTAATCTTGAACACGCGATAGATAGGACAGAACGATCCAGAGTTGACTTGACTGACCGAGAGGACAATGATGAAAAAGAAATGACCAACGGGACTCGACAGAAAAATGAAATAAAGAAAGGTAGGAAAAAAGGAAAAGATGACTTGACTGACAATCGTATACTGTTTGAGGACGCGAATCGACAATCAGACTATAACTCAGATAATGATTCAGACATTGCAGGTGAACAGGAGAATGAGAGTGTGGACATGTATAAACAGGCTCTACCAGATTTGGGATCTCATTACGCCCTTCGCCCACGTAACAATGGGGCAAAAGAGACACCAGACAAGACTGCCGCGCCAAAACCAAAGCCCAGCGCAAAGCGGGTACAAGCTACATCTGGAGGTATGTATCCCCTCCGCCCTCAGGGAGCAGAAATGATATTTGAACCTCTTGGTCTTAGAGATGTGGCTACATTGGCTGACCAACTCCCTCCAATGGCGAATGGAGGAATACATGGCTGATGAAGTTTTTGGCCCTAATGAGCGGACAGAATTGTGCGCTTGGTGACATGAGACAGGCCATATCAGCTTCCTGCTCTCATCATCAATTTCAAATGATAGAGGAGGAAGCAGAAACTATCAGGTACCCACACGAAACCCCATTGTCCCAGGTATCGGGCGCCTTATTTACGGCAATTAAAAATACCTTCCCAAGATCCCATGACATGGCTCCAACCGTGTTTCCATACATCGATGGAGTGGGAGGTCCGGTACACTATGAAAAGTGCATTAATGCCTGGATAGATAGTACCGGCCGACACCCATCGGGCAGATTAGATATTATCCTCTTATTCCGAACAGCTGTTGTCGAGGGTCTTCCAGAACCTGTGAAAAAGGAGTTGAAAAAGGACCCTGACTTGTTGACTGGTGATGAACCAAGGTTTAAACGTCACCTGTCTCACCATTGTAAGATGTATGATAACGAGAAGGTAAAAGAAAAAGCCGAGTCGCTAAATATGAATTCTGCTCTGGTAAAATTACAACTTTCCAAATTTTATAGTGAATCCAAAAAATCTAAACAGGAAAAGACAAACCAATCTGCCCAGATGTTCCAGGGCCATGGTCGGGCTCGAGATGGTGGTCAGTTCCATGATGGATACGGTGGTCGCAGGGGTGGTTTCTCTGGTGGCCGGGGAAAAGGGTACTCGAGACCGGGCCAACAAGACAACTGTTTTACATGTGGCCGTCCTGGACACTGGAGACATGAGTGTCCCAGTCAGCGACAGTACCCGCGGCAACCCCCAACACAACAGGGGGGGCCACCACATCAACAGCGGCCCACGCGCGGAGGAGCAAGAGGCACTGGCAGACCATGGCGGTCAAAGCAGCCAGCTCAGTCAACTGGACAATATTACCAGGGTGGAGATGATCCTCACAGTCCATGGGATCCTCCACACTCCGAATAGGGGTGCCCGAGAGGCTCGGTAAGCAGGGGAACGGCAGACCCAATGCTTCATATGAGAATCAACGGCGTCCAAACATCAGCTTTGGTGGAAACGGGAGCAACATACTCATCTTTGAACATGCCGCTCACAGCCGGTTGTCTCTCCTCTTCAACCATAACTTTGGTCGGCTTCTCGGGATCTCCTCAAGCTCTGCCTATTACCAGACCGCTGCAAACGGAAATACCCCACCTAAAACAGACTCTATTTCATTCCTACATCCATTCACCCCAAACACCTGTGAATTTAATGGGAAGAGACTTGTTGATGTCTATTGGAGCTACCATCTTATGTGGGCCGGATGGCCTCACAGTGACTTTACCAAATGGTGCAAAGATTCCGTGTTCGCAACCAGTACGAACATGTGGACAATGGTTGATGTGTCCCTTGCAACAAGACGCCGAGGTAGCAACAATCTATTGGTCATGTCTTGAGCCTGAAACTCCGGCCACTGGGGGACTGTTGTTTGTTTATCACCAGTGGAAATCATTCATTGATTCACTCCGGCCTTACCATCCGCCCAAGGATGACTTTCATTGTACTTTGTTTTATGACACAGAAGATGACTTAGTCTATCGAGACCGTTTTCAGAAGGTTCTTGGAACACCCTGGCAATTGAAATCCACCAAAATATTGTGGGTCCAGAAGGCGTAGCTTCATATGTTGATTTGGACGAATCGCAAAATGTGTGGTACAAAATGTCGGATACAGCCGACCCCCACATTTCTTTGGCTCTGTCTCATGGTCACGAAGCTCGTCAACTCGGTCCCATGGTCAAGAAACTTCTTAAAGTCACTGACTGGCAGTCCACTGACCTACCAGGGCTGACTTATTCCAAATTGCATGACTCTTATCAGGTTGACCCACATGCCCCATTGATAAACTCCTCCATTTTGGAGGAACAAATCTTGACTCGAGAACATGGTAGGGAATTGACTGATCACCACCAGACAGAGGAGGTACTGAAAACTATTCCGGACACATTGTGGTCATCAGGACCATTTGATGTATGACATTGTGTTAAAATTCCACCTGTAATGTTAAAAATAGATGAGAGTGCCATCATCCACAGGCCACAATATAGATGGACTCCAGATGCGGACAAAGGTATGGAAGACACTCTAGGTGGACTGTGGGACGCAGGTGTGATAGAACTTTCTAACTCACGATGGAACACGGCATTGCGACCAGTACTTAAGGCGGATGGACAGAGTTACCGTATGGCACATGACCTTAGACCTGTGAACGACGCGACGGTGACTCCGATCCTACCAGTACCCGACCCCCATAGAATGTTGACTTCGCTCAGTCCAGTGTATCAATGGTTTACTTGTATTGATCTAGCTAACGCCTTTTTTTGTGTACCTTTGCATTCTTCAGCCAGACAGTACTTTGCGTTCACCTATCGTGGTGTCCACATGCAGTATCAGCGCCTGCCACAAGGGTTTAAAAACTCACCTGGTATTTTTAATCAGTGTCTGAAGGACCTGTTACAAGACCTAACGTTACCTGAAAACTCTGTTCTTTTACAGTATGTGGATGACCTTTGCATTGCGACAACCACTTCTGAAATCTGTCTGGCGGTCACTAAGATGGTCCTGCTAAAACTTCATAATATTGGTTTCAAAGTGTCAAAGAAGAAGCTTCGGTGTTGTCGAAGAGAAGTAACTTTTCTAGGCCGTGTTGTGTCAGCCAAAGGACTGTCCATGTCACCTGAACATCGAAAAACCATTTTGTCTCATTCCAGGCCCCAAACCGTCAAAGACATGTTGTCATTTCTGGGTCTCTGTGGCTACAGTAGGACCTATATACCATGTTATGTGGACAAGACACATACACTTCGCGTTCTGGTAAAAGACAAAGGTGTTAAGAATCTTAGAGCACAACTTGATTGGACGAAAGAAGCAGATGAAACCTTTGTGTCTCTGGTTCAAGAACTGGCCTCTGCGGCTGCCCTGGCCATCCCTGATTTCGACAAACCTTTTCATCTTGATGTGTCTAACTCGGCGACTACAGTAAATGCTGTTTTATTTCAGAAGGTTTCGACGACTAGGCGGGTATTGATGTATTGTAGCGTAACACTAGATGGTGTTGAGCTTCGTCAACCAGAGTGTACTCGTTATGCAGCAGGGCTCGCTAAAGTGCTTCTTAAAACAGCTCATACAGTGATGGGACATCCCATATATGTTCTGACTGATCATGGGGTATCGGCGTATGTGGCTTCATCAGCATTTACCTTATCATCGCTTCGACAGTCTAGACTTTTACGTATTCTCACAGCTCCAAACATCAATTACGTTCACACAGGTATCAATATGGCGGATAACATTCAGCTAGGACCACATGAATGTGCTATGAGGGTTAATCACCAAAGGTACGTTCGGCCTGATCTCAATACTAAACCGCTTACATTTGGTCGCATCATGTTTACAGATGGTTGTTGTTGGAGAGACCATTCAGGACGTCTCCGTGCGGCGGCTGCCGTAGTGGAGAGCAAGGGGGATGACTTCGTGCCTTGTGCATCTTCTATACAGACCACTAACCAGTCTGCCCAAGCGGCTGAACTGTTGGCACTCTGTTTGGCCTTGGAGACCGCAACAGGTCATCCAGTTACTATTTATAGTGACTCGGCTTATGCCGTTTCGGCCGCTGTCATTGACCTCCCCGAATGGGAACGCAATGCTTACACCACGGCCAATGGTCGAATCATTGCACACAAAGATATCATTTTGCGTTTGCGCGAAGCCATGTTACTTCCGTCTCAATTGGCGATTGTTAAAGTTCCTGGTCACTCCAAATCTACATCGTTTGCATCTAGTGGTAATCATGCGGCTGATCAATTAGCAAAATCAATAGCGGGGTACGGGGTAGATAATCCTTCTAATATGGTTGTATTGACATCGGACCACCACCACTCAGAGCCGGTGCATGAGAGTTTGTCTGTGGATGTGATTCTGGAAGCCCAGCAGTCTGCTTCTCCGGAGGAACGGACTGTGTGGGCGCATGCGGGTGCTGTGAAACGTGTGGATGGTGTATGGGTGGGTCCCACGGGATGTCCGGTAATTCCCATGGGACCATTATCTGTGTCTGTCTTGGCGGAGGCCCACTCACCTGCTCATGTGGGCCCCCAGGCGATGATGACTAAATTGACTAACTGGTGGCACCCACACTTGTCTTCCCTTGTGTGGCGGCACGTTAACGACTGTAAGACATGTATGTTTTTTAACGCCAAACCGACCCTTAAACCCAGACCTGGTGATTTTCATCCAGCCCTCTGGCCAGGGGCTGAGATCACCATTGACTTTACGGACATGACTCAACGAGCAAACGGGAAAAGATATCTACTGGTCATTGTAGACTCATTCTCTCATTGGCCAGAGGCGTACCCGTGTGCTAAAGAGGACTCAACAGCAGTCATTAAGGCTTTAGTGACTCATTATATTCCTTCACATGGTTTTCCTGCACTCATTAGATCGGATAATGGTACTCACTTTAACAATAAGGCCCTACAGAAGGTTGAAAGCATGCTGGGCCTTAAACATCGTTTCGGTTGTGTTTACCACCCACAAAGCCAAGGTAAAGTTGAACGAATGAACCGTACATTGAAAGAGAAATTGGCGAAAATAATGTACAACACCAAAATGTCTTGGCTTCAAGCCCTCCCATTGGCTTTACTCTCTATCCGTCAAACCATCAACAAAACCACAAATTTTGCCCCATTTAAATTGCTTACGGGCCGGTTGATGCCCGGTCCCAGTTCCTCACTCACCCCGTACGAAGAAGTACCGTTACCCGATCTCTGACACGCAGCATATTGGTCTCAATTGCATTCTCTGGTATCTAGTATTTCTGCACAGGTGGAGGGGACTACTGCGGCTGCACGGGATCACCCACAGGAGGAACCCACAATTTCAACCCACGTTCTTCTCAAAGTTCTATCCCGGAAGTGGTCTGAGCCCAAGTGGACAGGTCCCTTCAAAGTGACTGCACGTACATCAAAGGCGGTTCAACTTGAACATAAGGGAAAGAAGTGGTTTCATTATTCCCAGACTAGACCTGTGGATCCACCTAACCCATAACTACACACTCCACCACAGGATCCTCCAAAGGGGACTTTTGATTCTCCCGGGATCCGGACACGCATATATCTAAGCATGAAACCTAGTTCCTGCTCTGGACTGGGCTTAACCCAGTCCAAGAGAGGGAAGTGTTGTATAGGATGTGTTTGCTTAGTGATTATTGTTTTAATCTTTCTCTTGTTATTTTTTGAAGGAGCACTTCATATGTGTATGTCATACACCTGTTGGGCAATCTACAATCAGACGAATGCGGCTCCAATGACATTGACATCTCCAACGAAAGGGACACCATTGGTACACAAGCGATTTAAAAGACCTGCAACCTCAGTACGGTATGGAGGTCTTAGAAGACGCCCATCCAAAGTAGTGTTTGGGAATTTTTCGCTGGTAAGCTATGATCCGTGTGCCCCGGGTCGGACAAGATACTGGACGGACACAGTACATCAAAGGATATTATATGACAATAGGCTATGGTTTTGTTACAACGGTACGTTCGAAATTCGCATGTTTATTCCATACGCAGCGTTATACTCAACAAATAATGGAAGAGGTTCGGATTGGGGAAACAGATACCAATGGTATATTGATGCTAGGCCGTACCAGGACACAGGGGGTAATTGGGCACAAACCTTTGTAATGGATCAGTCGACCCGCTGGTCACCTGGTACTTATGGCTGGTCAAAAATAGCTAAAGAATGGCAAAAGAGGGTTTCAAATTTTTCTGTTGATAATTCTGGTTTGTATCTCAGGATAAATGAGTCGGAAGGCACTTTACCTCTGTGGAGGGAGGGGGACTGGACTTCATCGTCCACAAAGTGTAGCTTCCTGAACCTGTGTGTATGGTGTTCGGACAACGATCCATGCTGGTCAGTGGGGATATGTAAAAACCCCAATATTACTCAGGCGACAACCGGCAAGGTGATTCCGTCATTTGTATCCCCTAGATCGAGTAAAGTCCAGATAATTCATGGCAAACCATCAGTGGACGAGTGGTTTAGAATGACTACAGGTGTTTCAGCGTTATCTAACAATTGGCTGTTAATGGCGGAACAAGCTGCCAGCGAAACCCGAAATGATTGTCTCGTATGTATGGGTGCCCGACCCGTACTACGTATCATTTCGGCCCCAATTGATGAAGAATGTATTGTGGACCTCCTAAAAAACACCAATCCAACCTTTAAGTGCTCTAAATACGATTCGATATTCCCACATACCCGAGAGAACAAAGAAAAACCAATTTTTGACAAATCAGTAGCACGCCAAAATTTTACCTGCCTCAAATTACAAGGGACTGGAACATCATTGGGAAGCATTCCGTCTGACTGGTGTGTATCAAACATGTTCTTTCCGGTATCATACCCCTTATCCCGAGCTGACATCTGGTTAAAGTGTGGAAGTGATAAGTTGTATGATAGATTGCCCACAAATGCTGCGGGTGTGTGTTCTGTGGTGTCTCTGTTACTTCCTGTTTCTGTTTCCTCAGTGAATCTCACAGCTGAAATAAGGTTACCTCCAAACCTGAAGGAGGTCTTGCATCGCCAAAAGAGAGCACCCCACACCTGGATGGGTAACTCCGATCCCACCTAAATTGACGCCATAGGCGTCCCCCGTGGCGTACCTAATGAGTATAAACTTGCTAATCAGGTTTCAGCGGGATTCGAAAGTATTCTAATTTGGGTAACTCCCAACAAAAATGTTGATCGCATCAATTGTATTCATTACAATGTCCAGCGACTTGGCAATTACACGGTTGAGTCGTTAGAGGCGGTACGTGACCAGCTAGCGGCAACATCCCTCATGGCCTTCCATAATCGTATAGCATTAGACATGTTATTGGCTGAGAAGGGTGGTGTGTGTGTTATTTTTGGTGATGCCTGTTGTACTTTCATTCCTAATAACACTGCTCCAAATGGACGTCTCACCAAAGCTTTAGAAGGCCTCCGAACCCTGACTAATAAGATGGCCGATCAGTCAGGTGTGGACACCTCAATCTGGGACCAATGGATGGATTATTTTGGTGCCTGGAAAGGTTTGATAGGCAACATCCTCATATCTGCTGGAGTGCTCATTACTCTGCTTATTCTCTGTAGCTGTTGTATCTTCCCCTTAGCTCGTACTCTAGTCACTCGACTGATCGATAAAGCAGTGGGACCAGGCCCTAGAGGTCAGTATGTCCAGTTGCGCCAAACTGACCCCTCTGGACCCCCCGCTGGGCACGTGTTCATGGATATACTAATGTAGTGCTTCTTTGTTTTTATACTAATATAGTTTTACATTTCATTTGACACTAACCTGTGTGGTGTTGTTGATGTGGTCTCTTTAGGAGACCAAGAGAGGGAATGAAGAATATGACATATTTTACTCATTCTTTTTAGTATAGCTGTTTCATTTTTATATCATATTTTACTCATTCTTTTTAGTATAGCTGTTTCATTTTGATATCATATTTTACTCATTCTTTTTAGTATAGCTGTTTCATTTTGATATCACATTTTACTCATTCCTTTTGTTGTGGCGGTCTTGTTTTAGAGTCGCCACTGGTTCCCAACTCAAATACAATATGAACAGAAGGATGGGTCTGAGACTCCTCAACTATAATGTTAACAAAAGGCTCTTCCTGAGATTCTTATTTCAAGGTGGGATCCACACTGATAAGAGACCAGATGGAGGACTTCAAAGGGCAGAGGAACAAAGAGCAGGGCGGAGGGTCGGGACTTTATAGGACCAGCGGAGACAGAGGTCTGGATGATGTGGATTCAAGGCTGGAAGATGTGGAGCCCAGAGAAACCCCCCCTCACAGCAGCCCTGGACCAGCCCACATCTCATTATTAATCAGCGAATGAATATGCATTTTTGTTGGACTATAACTGGGCAAACGCGGGTTTGGACAATGTCTTTTCCATCCTCCGCTTCAACACTCAGCGGGCTTATTCTATGGGAGGGAGACCCGGAGCTCTGTATGAATCAATTTGAATGGAATAAATCATCTGTGGAGAAACTCGCTCAACCCTGGTTTGTCTCCTCCGATGCTGAACACGCTCCATTGTTAGACTGGAGACTACAGAGTTAAGGAATTGGAGTCAGGTAAAATATTTATAGTCTAACAGTGGGCAACTGTGAGAATTGGTTTAACTACTTGTCGTCCAGTCTCCCATGAACTTCAGGGTGACATGTAATGGCCATGTTTGTTGTTCCTGTCCTGGTGCTGCTGGGCAGATATCTTCAGACTGTTCTCTTAGACTTTCAGCTACCTTGGCAGAATCATTCCCGACAATGTCGAGAGAGTAGAAGCTGTTAGATGTGTTGGTGTGGAAGATATTTTTGGTCTGTAATTCCCTGGGTCGGAGGCCATTTTGGGTGGCCACTAGGCTTAGCCCAAGCTGGACCATGATATCTCGTCCCGGTAACTCTCCGATTTTCATTTTGCATTCTGACAATAAACCCATTCCTTTTGTTGCTTTCTGACCCATATTAATCACCTACTTAATAGTTTAAACAACTATTATTTTCTAAATTACCCGAAAGTGATCTCTACTTTGTGATTAACCCAATATCTCTGAACAAACAAAGACCAAAAGTCCCTGACTTTGTCTTAGTTAAGTCCCTGACTCTATTAACAGACCAAGACTATAAAGCCCTTGCTAATTATTGTTCTACTTTCATTGGTCCCGGACCAATTGTTTTTTTACCAGACTGCAAAGTGGACAGTGAGAGTTCCTACAGTAGGGTCCTGTTCAACGCGATGTTCCTGCAACTCTAGTCGAATGACCAGTGTGTGTGTCTCAAATACAGGAAAAACTGACAGTTGTCACTAGGACTTTGGACAGATACATTTCAGTCATTTGCAGGGCAAAAAGTAATTGATCAGTGTCGGACAGTTGAGTATTTGTGCTGACATGTCACCCCAATCACAAGACTAAGATTGTTTATTCAGTCAGACAGTTGGGTGTTTATGCTGACATGTCAGCCATAAGGATGACTATGATGCTGTTATACTCACAAAAACTTATACAATATGAACAAGCATTTGCAAAGATACTTTGTCTAATCTCACATGTTCCCCTGCTGCCAAACAAACTGTCAGAGACACATAGTTACTGTGTATAAAGTGAAAAATCGTCCAATTCAAGTAAGTTATCCATTTGGCATCATTCTCAAGCTAGAAATTAAGTTATAATGAAAACAATCATACTTGGCCAAAACGTGATTTTCAGGGCATGAAAAGTACATTAAGGCAATAAAAACTGAAAAGTTCCCCTGCTGCCAAACAAACTGTCAGAGACACAGTTACTGTGTATGTAGTGAAAAATCGTCCAATTCAAGTAAGTTTTTCATTTAGCATCATTCTAATTGATAGAAATTAAGTTATAGTGAAAATTCTGATACTTGGCCAAAACGTGATTATCAGGCCATGAAAAGCACATTAAGGCAATAAAAACTGAAACGTTCCCCTGCTGCCAAACACACTGTCAGAGACACATAGTTCCTGTGTATATAGTGTAAAATCGTCCAATTCAAGTAAGTCATTCATTGGCATCATTCCAGGTGATTCTGGAGCTATTTCCCACCATAAACAGGCATTTTGCGATTAAAATAGTGGTTGTATTAGAACCAGGCCCAGGCGGTTCTGGTTGGTGTTTTTACCCAGAAATTGTGTCCAATGATGATAAGGATGTATTTTTGATTATTCTGTATAAAAATAATCATCTAGGGATGTTCAGAAGTTCTGTTATGCCCGAATCAATGACCTCAATTTGGGCACTTTATTTACAAGTGGTGTTTTTTAAGGACCAGGCCAGTCGGTTCTGGTTGGTTCTTTATCCATTGTGTGGGTAGATGTATTTTCACTATTCCGTCTAAAAATAAAGATCCAGGACAGTTCTGGGGCTATTTCCCACCATAAATAGTGTCCAAAACAAGCATTTTGCGATACAAAATAGTGGTTGCATTATAACAGGGTCCAGTCGGTTCTGGTGGGTGTTTGTATACGGAACTTGTGTCTAATTATGATGGGGATGTATACTTGACTATTTTGTATAGAAATAATCATCTAGCGATGTGCAGAAGTTCTGTTATGCCCGAATGAATTACTTTCATTTGGTCACTTTATTCACAAGTGGTGGTTTAGAAACAGGCCCAGTCGGTTTTGGTTGGTGCTTTTACCCAGAATTTGTGTGTATTGTGTGAGTGGATGTATTTTCACTATTTTGTATAACAATAAACATCCAGGATGGTTCTGGAGCTATTTCCCACCACAAAAAGTGTCCAAAACAGGCATTTTGCGATACAAAATAGTGGTTGCATTATAACAGGGTCCAGTCGGTTCTGGTGGGTGTTTGTATACGGAACTTGTGTCCAATTATGATTGGGATGTAAACTTGACTATTCTCTATAGAAATAATCATCTAGCGATGTTCAGAAGTTCTGTTATGCCCGAATGAATTACTTTCATTTGGTCACTTTATTTACAAGTGGTGGTTTAGAACAGGCCCAGTCGGTTTTGGTTGGTGCTTTTACCCAGAATTTGTGTTTATTGTTGTAGTGGATGTATTTTCACTATTTTGTATAACATTAATGATCCAGGATGGTTCTGGAGCTATTTCCCACCACAAACAGTGTCCAAAACAGGCATTTTGCGGTTAAAGTAGTGGTTGTATTAGAACCAGGACCAGTCGGTTCTGGTTCGTGTTTTTACCCAGAAATTGTGTCCAATGATGATGGGGATGTATTTTTGATTATTCTTTATAAAAATAATATTCTAGGGATGTTCAGAAGTTCTGTTATGCCCGAATCAATGACCTCAATTTGGGCACTTCATTTACAAGTGGTTGTTTAGAACCAGACCCAGTCGGTTCTGGTTGGTGCTTTTACCCACAATTAGTGTCGATTGTGTGGGTGGATGTATTTTCACTATTCTCTTTAAGAATAAAGATCCAGGGATGTTCTGAGACTATTTCCCTCCATAAATAGTGTCAAAAACATGCATTTTGCGACAAAAATAGTGGTTGTATTAGAACCAGGCCCAGTCGATTCTGGTGTGTGTATACACCCGTAAAGTGTGTCCAATAGGAATGGGGTTGTATTTTTGACTATTCTGTATAAAAAATTATCATCTAGGGATGTTCAGAAGGTCTTCTATGCCCGAATAAATGACCTCCATTTGGGCACTTTATTTTGCATCGTGGTTGTAGTAGAACCAAGCCCAGTCGGTTCTGGTTGGTGCTTTTACCCAGAGTTAGTGTTGATTGTGTAGGTGGATGTATTTTCACTATTCTGTCTAAAAATAAAGATCCAGGATGGTTCTAGGGGTATTTGCCACCATAAATAGTCTCCAAGACATGCATTTTGCGATAAAAAATAGTAGTTGCATTATAACTGGGTTGTCTCGGTTCTGGTTGCTGTTTATATCCGAAACTTGTGTCCAAAGATGATGGGGATGTATATTTTACTATTCTGTTTAAACATAATCATGCAGGGATGTTTTGGGGCTTTTTTTATACAAGAATCAAAAACCTCAATTATGGATCTTTATTTTGCACGGTGGTTGAATTAGAACCGGGCCCAGTCGGTTCTGGTTGGTGCTTTTTCCCAGAATTAGTGTCAATTGTGTTGATGGATGCATTTTCACTATTCTGTGTGAAATTTAAGATGCAGGGATGTTCAGGGAATATTTCCCACCGTCAATAGTGTCCAAAACAGGCACTTTGCGATTAAAATAGTGGTCCTATTAGAACCAGGCCCAGTCGGTTCTGGTTCGTGTATTTAGCCGGAACTTGTGTCAAATGATAATGGGGATGTATTTTTGACTATTCTCTATAAAAATAATCATCTAGGGATTTTCAGAAGTTCTTTTATGCCCGAATCAATGACCTCCCTTTGGGCACTTTATTTTGCATAGTGGTTGTATT
Source organism: Stigmatopora nigra (assembly GCF_051989575.1). Classification (NCBI taxonomy): domain Eukaryota; kingdom Metazoa; phylum Chordata; class Actinopteri; order Syngnathiformes; family Syngnathidae; genus Stigmatopora; species Stigmatopora nigra. Next base: position 842,653 of record NW_027551608.1, read on the forward strand.
AGAACCAGGCCCAGTCCGTTCTGGTTTGTGTATACACCCGTAACTTGTGTCCGATGGGAAAGGGGTTGTATTTTTCACTATTCTGTATAACAATCATCATCTAGGGATGTTCAGAAGTTATTTTATGCCGAATAAATGACCTCCATTTGGGCACTTTATTTTGCATGGTGGTTGTATTAGAACCAAGCCCAGTCGGTTCTGGTTGGTGCTTATACCCCGAGTTAGTATTGATTGTGTAGGTGGATGTATTTTCACAATTCTGTCTAAAAATAAAGATCTAGGATGGTTCTAGGGCTATTTCCCAGCATAAATTTTCTCCAAAACATGCATTTTGCGATAAAAAATAGTAGTTGCATTATAACTGGGTCCAGTCGGGTCTGGTTGCTGTTTATATCTGAAACTTGTGTCCAAAGATGATAGGGATGTATATTTTACTATTCTGTTTAAAAGTAATCATGCAGGGATGTTTTGGGGCTTTTTTATACAAGAATCAAAAACCTCCAATGGATCTTAATTTTGCATGGTGGTTGAATTAGAACCGGGCCCAGTCGGTTCTGGTTGCCGCTTTTACCCATATTTAGTGTCAATTGTGTGGATGGATGCATTTTCACTATTATGTGTAAAATTAAAGATGCAGGGATGTTCTGGGAATATTTCCCACCGTCAATAGTGTCCAAAACATTTTGCGATAAAAATAGTGGTTGTATTAGAACAAGGCCCAATTGGTTCTGGTTGGTGTATTTACCCAGAATTTGTGTTGATTGAGTAGGTTGATGTAGTTTCACTATTTTCTATGAAAATAATGTTTCCCACCATAAACATTGTCCAAAACAGGCATTTTGCTATTAAAATAGTGGTCGTATTAGAACCAGGCCCAGTCGGTTCTGGTTGGTGCCTCTACCCATAATTAGTTTTGAATGTGTAGATGGATGTATTTTCACTATTCTGTGTAAAAAAAATTATCCAGGATGGTTCTGGAGCTATTTTCCCACCATAAACAGTGTCCAAAACAGGCATTCTGCGATTAAAATAGTGGTTGTATTAGAACCAGGCCCAGTCTGTTCTGGTTACTGAATTTCCCCGAAAAATTGTATTCATTGACGATGGGGATGTATTTTTGATTATTATGTATAAAAATAATCCTCTAGCGATCTTCAGAAGTTCTGTTATTCCCGAATCAATGACCTCCATTTGGGCACATTATTGACGGAGCTCACGACCATGATCCAGTGTGTGGCTCGGATGTGTCCCTCAAACACAAATACTGGTCAGTCTCATCCAAAATCCTAATGGCTCAGTTCCCTTGAGTGGGAGCGGCAAGGAACGCCCTGCATTTGAAGACCATTGAAGGCAGGTTCCGGGCCTGTGTCGGCGCATCAGTCAGGCTGGGTAGCCGTCATGGCCCAGGTGATTTTCCAGGGCTGCCCTGCTCTTGACGGAGTGGCCACCCAGCGGGGCTGTGTGTGTGCCATGGTGGGAGACTTGTGCTGTCCCTTCATCCCTGCCGGCATGTCCTGCTCGGTCCATGATGCCCTGCAGGCTATTAGGAACATGCAGAGAGCTGTGACGGGAGATTCGGTTCCACAACGAGGATGGCTTGACTGGTTCTTCTCTGGCTCATGGAAACAGCCATTTCAATATTTCGATATTTTCACAGACACAAAAGGAGGGAATTGTGGGATGGACTGGCTAACTGGCTTAATAATTGTTTATTCTTGTCGCACCATGTGGTCATACTGGTTTTACCTTTGTTTGATAAGATCGTAGAATGCAAGGTAGACTAGCCAAACTGGTTTTACAATTGAATTAAAAGATCGTGGAATGTAAGAAAGACTAACTAGTTGGCCTTGCAATTGTTTTTTCGCCTCGCGAAATATAAGAAAGGCTGGCTAACAGGGTTTGCAATTGTTTCCTTGAATTGTGGGATGAAAAAAGGTTCAACTTCAGGAGTAACTGTCACTCTAGGTCATCCAGGGTCAAGTGCACACTTGGAAACTTTCATATTCGACCAAAATGTGCTTATCAGCGCATAAAAAGCACATTTGGTGGTACGCGGAAAGAACGGCAGCAGACAAAAAGGCTATTTAGAAAGGTATCACCACTACGCAGAAGATCCTCGGCTACTCTGCCCTCACTGGAAGATATTGCCAGCCCTCGTTACCTCAGCAGAGCCAGGGACATGATCAGGGACCCATGCCACCCTGGTCACAATTGGTTCCAGCTGCTGCTCTCTGGCAGACAGACGCTGTAAGTTTCCCACATCCGTTGGGACTCTAAACTTGGGGTAACACAACACAATCCCTTCTGTATAATAACTTCGGGTGAGGTAATATGAATAGACATTAGGTACAAGGTGATCTGACACCTACATGCTGAATGAAGATAAGTGAAAGACAGTGAGAGGTAAGTGATCCACTCAGGGGGTGGTGATGCAATGTATCCATAAAGGCAGAATTGTAAATTAAGAGTCTGGAGTCATAACTTGTAAAACTGTGTAAAACTGTCAGAGACACAAATGTCTCTCTATACAAAGTGTAATATCATCAAATTTTATAATTTAATAAGTTTTTCATTTGGCATCATTCTAATGGCTAGATATTAAGTTATAATGAAAACTATGATATCTGGCCAAAACATGATTTTCAGCGCATGAAAAGCACATTCAGGCAATAAAAACTGAAATGTTCTCCTGCTGCCAAACAAACTGTTAGAGGCACTTAGTTACTGTGTATATAGTGTAAAATCATCCAATTCAAATAAGTTTTGCATTTGGCATCATTCTAAGTGCTAGAAATTAAGTTATAGTGAAAACTATGATACTTGGCCAAAACGTGATTTTCAGCGCATGAAACGCACGTTAAGGCAATAAAAACTGAAATGTTCCCCTGCTGCGAAACAAACTGTCAGAGGCACATAGTTACTGTGTATATAGTGTAAAATCGTCCAATTCAAGTAAGTTTTGCATTTAGCATCATTCTAAATGATAGAAATTAAGTTATAGTGAAAATTATGATACTTGGCCAAAACGTGATTTTCAGCGCAAAACGCACGTTAAGGCAATAAAAACTGAAATGTTCCCCTGCTGCGAAACAAACTGTCAGAGACACATAGTTACTGTGTATATAGTGTATTATCGTCCAATTCAAGTAAGTTTTGCATTTAGTATCATTCTAAGTGATAGAAATTAAGTTATCGTGAAAATTATGATACTTGGCCAAAACGTGATTTTCAGCACATGAAACGCACGTTAAGGCAATAAAAACTGAAATGTTCCCCTGCTGCGAAACAAACTGTCAGAGGCATATAGTTACTGTGTATATAGTGTTAAATCGTCCAATTCAAGTAAGTTTTGCATTTAGCATCATTCTAAGTGATAGAAATTAAGTTATCGTGAAAATTATGATACTTGGCCAAAACGTGATTTTCAGCGCATGAAACGCACGTTAAGGCAATAAAAACTGAAATGTTCCCCTGCTGCGAAACAAACTGTCAGAGGCACATAGTTACTGTGTATATAGTGTAAGATCGTCCAATTCAAGTAAGTTTTGCATTTAGCATCATTCTAAGTGATAGAAATTAAGTTATAGTGAAAATTATGATACTTGGCCAAAACGTGATTTTCAGCGCATGAAACGCACGTTAAGGCAATAAAAACTGAAATGTTCCCCTGCTGCGAAACAAACTGCCAGAGGCACATAGTTACTGTGTATATATTGTAAAATCATCCAATTCAAGTAAGTATTGCATTTAGCATCATTCTAAGTGCTAGAAATTAAGTTATAGTGAAAATTATGATACTTGGCCAAAACGTGATTTTCAGCGCATGAAACGCACGTTAAGGCAATAAAAACTGAAATGTTCCCCTGCTGCGAAACAAACTGTCAGAGACACATACTTACTGTGTATATAGTGTATAATTATCCAATTCATGTAAGTTTTTCATTTGACATCATTCTGATTGATAGAAATTAAGTTATAGTGAAAACTATGATACTTGGCCAAAACGTGATTTTCAGCGCATGAAATGCACATTAAGGCAATAAAAACTAAAATGTTCCCCTGCTGCGAAACAAACTGTCAGTGACACATAGTTACTGTGTATATAGTGTATAATCGTCCAAATTAAGTAGGTTTTTCATTTGATATCATTCTAAGTGATGGAAGTTAGGGTTAGGTTTAGGGTTAGGGTTAGGGTTAGGTTAAGTTATAGTGAAAACTATGATATTTGGCCAAAACGTGATTTTCAGCGCATGAAAAGCACTAAGGCAAAAAAAAAAACTGAAATGTTTGTTAGGTCTGAAAATACAACTTCAGGAGCAGGCTAAGAAAGAGTGAGATAAATTTAAATAGAAAATATGTATTACCAGACTGCAAAGTGGACAGTGAGAGTTCCTACCGTGGGGTCCTGTTCACTGCGATGTTACTGCAACTCTAGTCGAATGACCAGTGAGTGTGGCATGAATACAGGCAAAACTGACAGTTGTCCCTAAGACTTTGGACAGATACGTTTCAGTCATTTGCAGGGCAACAAGTAATTGATTAGTGTCGGGCCTGGAATCTGTAGTCAATGGTTTCCAGTCGTAGGGTGTTCTTCGCTGTTCCTACCCTGGGGAACGCCGCCATCATGATTTTGGAGGAGACTGACCAGTGTTTGTATTAGAGGGGGACATCCGAGCCCCAAACTGAATCATGGGGGAAGAAATCAAAGCTCCGTCGTTGACGCCTGGTGGGTAGATGTGGGTTGGCGTCGACAGTTGGAATCGAGTCTGCTGTTAGAACGTACGTGTGGTCGGATGCAGATGTAGGACACAGAGCCCAGTTGTATTGGTGGGGATGATCATATACACTTGCCATTCGCACAGCCACCATATTTGGTCCAGTACTGTCCATGATTGGGAAGGAAAGTGTCTGATCTCGGCGCACCTGGCGAAGTGAACTTGGTCCAAAGGGGTCTTCGGATCCGGTCCGCTGAAGTTGAAACAGGATGAATAACAGTCTGTCCGGTTGTTGCACTGGACATACGTTGCGGTATTGACTGTAGCTGTTGTTGTTGTTGTTGTAGAGGCAGCGCCCAGGTGGCCCTAACATAGGGTACGCCTGGCTAGCGCTAGCACCTTCGACGGCTCAGTCACCAGCACGTCCAGGGGGGGTGAGGCGACACGGAAGATCTGGAGGCGGAGGGAAGAAAGGCCGGGGCAACGCTGGAGCCAATGTTCGAGGTCTTGCGTCTCTTCCCGGCAGAGGGGGCAGGTTGGGTCGAGGGTGGGGTTGAGAAGGTGACGGTAGGCTCTCAGGCTTGGGTGGTGGCCCGAGCGGAGGCGGGCGATGAGAACCGCGTCGCTCCGGTTCTTCACGCGCGCACAGTCTAGGCGCCAGTTATATTTTGGGTAGACGACCGCAGCGCGATGATCCGGTCTAGGTGGATTGTCGCGAATTAGTCGTCTGATGGCTGCCTTGGCTGGGGCGAATGAGATTGGTCGTGGCTCGTCGACCTTGGAGGAGGCGGCTTCCTTCGCTAGGGCGTCTGCCATCTTGTTCCCAGGCAACCCGCAGTGACCTGGGGTCCACAGGAGGGCTGTCCGAGCCCTGCGCTGGTTCAGCAGACGACGGATTTCGCCGGTGTCGGCCGAGTGGCTGGCGATGGCAGTCAGTAGTGATTGACTGTCCGAGCACACTGCGACGTCACCAGCTATGTTCGTGTCAGTTAGCCATTGCAGGGCCATCATCATGGCCGCCTTCTCTTCCTCGAAGGAGGACGTGAAAGGGGCCCCACGCATCGGCTTTGAGTGCTTGGTGATTGGGTCTGCCGGATCTCCAGTGGTGACGATCACTGCCACCCCGCCGGCCCTTGTTCCATCGGTAGCAGAGCCGTCGGTGTAGATGGTGACCTCTGGTGCGACTGCACGGATGGCGGAGATGGCACGTTCCCGAAGGACTGGCAGGGGATCGAGTTTTGTGGCACTCCCAAGGGTTGCAGAGACCGTCCAGAGGTCGGTGTCGTTCACCCATGGGCACTCGATGGGGGGCGGGAGGACCTCTCGTTGGTTGGACAGGGCGTGGGGGAGGGCGGACATAATTCCCGACGCGGTCTTGCGCCAGCTGGAACGCTGGAGACAGTGCACGACTGTCTTAGTAGCAAGTTCGTGCCGAGGGTGATCAGAAGGAAGGCGGAGGGCTTTTTCAAAGGAGATGGCTGCTAGTTGGTTTACTCGTTAGGAGTAGGAGCACACGCCCGCTTCTAGCTGCAGCGCCTCGACTGGTGTAGTCCTCAGTTGGCCCGTCACGATGCGCAGGGCACTGTTCTGGGCGCGACCAAGGTCGTCGAGTCGGGACCGCGACAGCAAGGGTTGCCATGCTGGGGCGGCATAGTCCATGACGCTCCGCTGAAGGGCAAGGTGGACAGAGCGTAGGCTGTTTTTCTGCCAACCCCAGTCTTTTGTGGTCAGAGAGGCAAGGATGCGGTTTCGGGAAGCCACTGTCTTGGTGACGGCCTTCACGTGTGGCCCGAAACTCAGGCACCTGTCGAGCTTTACCCCAAGGAATTTGGGGGTGGGGTTGAAGCGCAGGCTCGTTGTTCCCACAGTGATGGACGGGGTCCAGGAAGCCTCCCTTGGGTCGGTTGAGAAGAAAGTGACCTCAGTCTTCGAGGCGTTCAACTTCATCTTCTTTTTGCAGCTCCACTCGCAGACAGCTCCGACTGCGTTCTGGATCGCCGCCTCAGCGTCTTCTTTGCGTGTACTCTGTGCCAGCAGGGCAACATCGTCGGCATAAAGCGTGATGTCGACCCCTGCTGGGATGACTCTTCGGAGGTTGTTGATGTATAACACGAAGAGGAGGGGTGCAAGGACAGAGCCTTGGGGGAGACCTTGGCGCAGTGGAACGGACTTTCCCCGGTCCCCGTTTATTAGGACCCTGGCTCGGCGGTCGGAGAGGAAGCTCTTTAACCATGCCTACGTCCAGCGCCGTCAGGAGGAGATCCTCCTTCCAGACACGGTCGTAGGCTTTGCTGTAGTCCAGCAGGGCCATCACTCCGCGGAGCGGTTTTTTCCGTTGGAAGCCGTCGCTAATGGTCTGCATGACGTGGAGGATCTGGTCTTCGCAGCTCCTCAGTTTGCGGAAGCCCGCCTGCTCTCTGCAGATCCAACCTCCGGTTTCTGCCTCGTAGTACACTCGGTTGTGGATGATTCTCTCGAGGGTCTTCACCACGCACGAGGTCAGGCTGATTGGACGATAGGAAGAGATGTCACTGGCAGGTTTGCCAGTCTTCCTGAGAGGTAGGATGGTTGCCTCTCTCCATGCCTGCGGGCAGGAACCGGATCTGAAGGATTCATTGAAGATTCCCAGGAGTTCCCGCCTAGCCGCAGGTCCCAGCGCCTTGATGAAGGATGGGGGGATATCGTCCGGGCCTGGGGAGCCCGTCGGTCGCATCTGATGGATCACAGTTTTGAGCTCCCGCTCGCTGAAATCCGCGCAGCTCTCGCCGTCAGCTGATGGGGCATCCAGCCGTTGCTTCGCTTCTCGGATGCGGTGTCGTTCTTCTTTGGAGAAGGAGAGTCTGCACACTGCGGCATAGTGCTTTGCAAAAACATCGGCTTTCCCCACATTGGTGGTGTAGAGGCGGCCGTTGTGTTGCAAGGACTCAGTGAGCGCGCAGTTATCGGGTGATCCGCTGAGAGTGCGGATCAAACGCCACGTTTTGCTGGTGTCCGGGTTGAACTCCAGCTCCTCCAATAGGGCAGCCCACTTTGCTTCCTTGGCCGACCGGGTGAGTGAGTTCACTTTCCTGCAAGCGGCCAGCCAGTCTTCTCTGTGGGTGCTTATGGAGCGGCGTAGGCGATTGCGGTCTTTGATAGCAGATCTCACGTCATCCGACATCCAGGTATTGCTCGTCTTGCCTCTCCGGGATTTGCCAACGACGCGCTTCCCCACCTCCTTCAACAGGGTCGTGAAGCGGGAGAGGCGGTTGGTCAGCGGCGGGGGCGTGTTGGTTCCAAAACTCAGTACTGCATCTTCTACGTCTTGAGTGAAGGTTTCCCAGTCGACGTCTTTGTGGTTCCACCGTGCCGTTGGTAGGGGCGGGCACGACGGGCGGACGACACAGGCCACTGAGATGGACAAGGGTAGGTGGTCGGATCCAAGGTCCTCATCAACAGTCCTTTCGGCATGGTTGGCGAGCCGCGGGTGGGCAAAGGTGAGGTCGGGTGTGCTAAGCCCGCCGGTGCTTCGGTTCACCCTTGTTGCCGACCCGTTGTTAAGGAGTGTGATGGAGTTCCTCAGCAGCCAGTCCTCGATGTCGGCCCCACGCTTGTCGCTTGGCTGGTTGTAGTCCCAGAGGCCGGAGTGTGCGTTTAGGTCACCGCCGATGATCACGTCGGTGTTCGCCCCGATCCAGGTGAGGTCCAGTTCGGAATTTGGTCCCGGATCTCGGCATGGGGGTGCGTAGAGGTTGTGCACTGTCAGCCAGCGGTGCCGGGTCACACGTACCTTGATCGTGGACGACTCCCGGAGGCCAGGAGAGGTCGTCTTTGATCAGGGTCATGAGTCCGCCCCCGGGTTGGTCTTTGGGGCGGTCGGCACGGACGACAGCACACCCCGGGAAGGTCGGGGTGGAGTCTTTGGCCCGCAGCTTGGTTTCCTGGATCAAGCAAATGTCGTACTTGCCTTCGACCATCCGCTTTTCCAGCTCGGCAGACTTTGTCTTCACGCCGTCAGCATTCCACTGCAAGATGCGCAGCGTGGATCTCTTGGCTACGTCGGGGATGTCCGTCTTTGGTTTTGGGAAGGGTAGGAGGGGGTTTGGGGGGTTGGGTTGGGGTTGGGAGGTAACTGGTGTCGGGGTGGTGGCACATTGTGGGCAGGACCAGGTGTCAGATGGCCTCATAGTTGCCGCAGCATCACGGGTAGTGCCTGAGCAGGACCGGTGGTAGGGGGCTCTGCAGACTCGACAGGTGAGGGGCTGGGTCGTCTTGGCGATGGTACGCTGGCAGCCGGTGCATTTCACTTTGTGCTGGGAGTCAGACAGGGGTTGAACTGCAAGGCCGGCCGCAACGCGGCCGGCGACTGTCTCGATTCGGGGCCTGTGCAGTGGGCATCTCCATGGGGACGCCTCGGGGGTGTCTCCACGGCAGCGCGTTCCGCGGTGGGTCGCTCCACAACTGGTTTCCGCGCAAGCAAGGAAGCGGATCCCAGTCTTGAATGCCTTGTTGCAGAAGCAACAAATCCGCCCTCCCGATGGGGAAGGGCCGGGAGGTTGGCCTCCGTGGGCCACGCACCTCCAAGGGCCGGTCTGCAACCGCCGGGAGAGGCGGAGCAATGGAGCGGAGGTTGGCCGCGACGGATCGGACGGCGGCAGTGGTGGCAATGTCCGTCAGGTCCCGGGTTCGTTTCGACATCTCCGGCAAGGAGGCGGGTGGCCAGTGCCAGATACCAGGCCCCCCATCTCAAAAAGGGGAGGGGGGGAGACTCCAGGGTCTCGGTGGCGCCAGCTCCCTGACCGGGCCGATGGTCCGAGTCGTCGGGTGCGCGCCTGACGAAGCACATTCGCCCAGAGGTCTGGTTGAATGGAAGGGGCCACGAAGAGGCTGTGCTTGTTCCCTTCCATTGACTGTAGCTGCTAATGGTACTGCGACCATGGTATGTAGGCGGTCGAGCTTTGCTGGAAGGATTCTCTCAGATTACCCAGGATACAGTTGTAGGTGAGGTTGGCGAGTTCTTCGTTCTGTCGGTTGGACCATAGCTGTGGTTGGGCTACGGCAGTAGGCATGAGGGAACAGACATAACGACTCATTGGTTGTGGCGCGGGCTGTGAGTGCGGTGTATCTGTACCAACTGTTCCTCATCATCGGGTTGTAGTCGTTTTCTTCCTGTGTTTGGACATGGGCGAGAATAAGGTGTATCTACTCAGGCTTAGGTGTTCCTGCCGGACGGATTTTGAGTAGGCGTGTGGCGGATGGTTGTACGAAGGGGTTCACACCAATCACTTTGGGGACCATGGCTGGACTAGTAGTGCGGATGGTCATAGTAAAGAGGGGGCCTTTTCCTGGTCGGTCCGGTCGGAGGCATAGGTTGATGCAGCCTTTTTGTTGGATATTGGTCGTGAGCTCTAGCATATGTTTACCATCTTTGATGGTGGTGGCTAACTTGGTGAAGTTAGCGGTCATGGTGGTAGCTTCTTTGGAAAGGGGCCATGTGATGGTTTTGTAGCCTGTATGGAGGAGGACCTGGTCCCAGGTGTCTGGCCAGACCACTCAGACTCTGGGAGCTTGTAGGTACCAATAAAAATAACTGGAGTCAGTCCTGTGTAATCCCAAGTGAGTAAGCTGTAGGCTGAGCAAAGGGACTTGAACGACGATTGGTGTCTTGGTTAATGGGATGCAGATCTGGGGGCCCCTGATCGTTTCCTGAACCAGCTAGTGGGGCATTCTCCTCCAGTGGGAGTGTACCAAGGTTCTGGTACGTTCCCCCCATGTAGTTGAACACAGAGCGGTGATGATGATGGCCAAAATCACACGGTGAGGTCCGTCCCAACGTGGAGAAGACCAGCACTTTCTTTTTATCACCTCGACGAGTACCACGTCTCCTGGGGACAGGACCTCCTCTGTGGGAGACAGAGAAGATGTCGGCAGATTATTTTGCATTCATCACAGTTCTTTCTTGGAACATTTTGCATAACCACTTAGTGAGGGATTCTGTTTCTCCTTTCTCTTCTACCACCAGATCTTTTTCCCACATTGTTAAGTGGAAGGGTCTGTAGTTCACTGCCTCAAATGGTGTGCATCCCTGTGCTGTTGGAATGATTTTCATGTACGTTTCTACCAGGCTCAGGCATTCTTGCCATCGTTTTCTGTCTTCCATGGTTTTTCTGAGTCTGAGTTTTACTTTTCTAATGGTTTGTTCGACGAGTCCAGCACTTTGGTTCAGTTTGATGAAATCCATGTTCAGAAGCTCGAAGGGATATGTTCCTGTTTGCCTTGTTCCATGCTTGGGTCGTTCGTTGCCTTGAGAGTTGTCTCTACAGCAGTTTAGACAGTTTCTGCAAAAAAAATTGAAGTAAGTTTGGAGACCTCTGGGAACATGCATTGTTTGTTGTACTGTACTGATCATCCCTTCTGTTGAGACATGGCTCCCCCCATGGCTCAATTTGGCAATTACTTCAAACAATGATCGTGTCACGCATGGCTTGTTTTCTACTGCATAGAGTCCGTTCTTGTGTTGAGTGGCTCCTTCTGTTTCCCATTGCAGTTTCTCTTTTTCTGGGGCATGATTTTGCATTTCTCTTAGGAATTCAGCAGGGATTGGGCTGTGTCTTTCCACCGTCAAGTCTTGTTCTAGGAATAGTCTACATGCCTCTGTCAGTGCCACTATTTCTGCGGCTTGTGCAGACCAGTCGCCGGGGAGTCGTCCTGTCTTGAGGTTGTCTTTTTGAGTCACCACGGCATATACGTTGTGTTTTTCTCCATCCAGGGTTTTTGATGATGATCCATCCCCATAGGCAATGTGTCCGGGGGGCAATGGGTTGTCCATTAGGTCATTTGCATATATGTGGTTAATTATGATTCGTTGAGTGGGCAACTGTGAGAATTGGTTTAACCACGTCCGGTCTCCCATGAACTTCAGGGTGACATGTAATGTTCCTACAGTAGGGTCATGTTCAACGCGATGTTCCTGCAACTCTAGTCGAATGACCAGTGTGTGTGTCTTAAATACAGGAAAAACTGACAGTTTTCACTAGGACTTTGGACAGATACATTTTAGTCATTTGCAGCGCAAAAAGTAATTGATCAGTGTCGGACAGTTGAGTATTTGTGCTGACATGTCACCCCAATCACAAGACTAAGATTGTTTATTCAGTCTGACAGTTGGGTGTTTATGCTAACATGTCAGCCATAAGGATGACTACGATGCTGTTATACTCACAAAAACGTATACAATATGAACAAGCCTTTGCAAAGATACTTTGTCTAATCTTACATGTCCCCCTGCTGCCAAACAAACTGTCAGAGACACATAGTTACTGTGTATATAGTGTAAAATCGTCCAATTCAAGTAAGTTATCCATTTGGCATCGTTCTCATGGCTAGAAATTAAGTTATAATGAAAACAATCATACTTGGCCAAAACGTGATTTTCAGGGCATGAAAAGTACATTAAGGCAATAAAAACTGAAAAGTTCCCTTGCTGCCAAACAAACTGTCAGAGACACAGTTACTGTGTATATAGTGAAAAATCGTCCAATTCAAGTAAGTTTTTTATTTGGCATCGTTCAAAGTGATAGAAATTAAGTTACAATGAAAACTATCACACTTGGCCAAAATGTGATTATCAGGCCATGAAAAGCACATTAAGGCAATAAAAACTGAAACGTTCCCCTGCTGCCAAACACACTGTCAGAGACACATAGTTCCTGTGTATATAGTGTAAAATCGTCCATTTCAAGTAAGTCATTCATTGGCATCATTCTAGGTGATTCTGGAGCTATCACCCACCATAAACAGTGCCCAAAACAGGCGATACAAAATAGTGGTTGCATTATAACAGGGTCCAGTCGGTTCTGGTGGGTGTTTGTATACGGAACTTGTGTCCAATTATGATGGGGATGTATACTTGACTATTCTGTAAAGAAATAATCATCTAGCGATGTTCAGAAGTTCTGCTATGCCCGAATGAATTACTTTCATTTGGTCACTTTATTTACAAGTGGTGGTTTAGAAACAGGTCCAGTCGGTTTTGGTTGGTGCTTTTACCCAGAATTTGTGTTTATTGTGTGAGTGGATGTATTTTCACTATTTTGTATAACAATAATGATCCAGGATGGTTCTGGAGCTATTTCCCACCACAAACAGTGTCCAAAACAGGCATTTTGCGGTTCAAGTAGTGGTTGTATTAAAACCAGGCCCAGTCGGTTCTGGTTCGTGTTTTTACCCAGAAATTGTGTCCAATGATGATGGGGATGTATTTTCGATTATTCTTTATAAAAATAATATTCTAGGGATGTTCAGAAATTCTGTTATGCCCGAATCAATGACCTCAATTTGGGCACTTTATTTACAAGTGGTTGTTTAGAACCAGGCCCAGTCGGTTCTGGTTGGTGCTTTACCCACAATCAGTGTCGATTGTGTGGGTGGATGTATTTTCACTATTCTCTGTAAGAATAAAGATCCAGGGATGTTCTGAGACTATTTCCCACCATAAATAGTGTCAAAAACATGCATTCTGCGACAAAAATAGTGGTTGTATTAGAACCAGGCCCAGTCGGTTCTGGTTTGTGTCTACACCCGTAACGTGTGGCCAATAGGAATGGGGTTGTATTTTTGACTATTCTGTATTAAAAAATATCATCTAGGGATGTTCAGAAGTTTTTCTATGCCCGAATAAATGACCTCCATTTGGGCACTTTATTTTGCATGGTGGTTGTAGTAAAACCAAGCCCAGTCAGTTCTGGTTCGTGCTTTTACCCAGAGTTAGTGTTGATTGTGTAGGTGGATGTATTTTCACTATTCTGTCTAAAAATAAAGATCCAGGATGGTTCTAGGGGTATTTCCCAGTGTTGGGGCTACCAGCCAACACTTAAATAAACTCGAAGACAGGAACACACACTGATGCGGATGGAATGAAAGTTATAGGCCGCGTCTGCAGAAGCGGGGGAGTGGACAAATCAGAGGCCCGATAGTGTGACTACTCTCCAAGCTCCTCAAGGCTGTTTCCCGCTGAAAAGTTGCTTCAACTGTGGTTTTATTAGAGATAAGACAAGTCATAAAAATGGGAGGCGTCAATACAAATGCAGGAAGTGGAGTACAAAAGGTGTAGTGCACATTTTAACCAATAGGTGTAAATTTATATTCTATTCTAGTAACCTTTAATATATCATAGTGAAATGGGTGCAAGATTATCTATATATGCATGCAAATATATTTCACATATCCCCCCTGAAGTTACTTTGAAAGAATTTTCATTTTCATCAATCTATATCCCTCCTTTGCAGGTTTTAGAATACAAATATCATTAATAGTCACTCAACAGGGTATGGAAAATAACTAAATCACTTGTCAAGGCAGAGGCGAAAAACTCAAGTTTACTCAGGGGTACTTGAGGAAAATTCCTCTGCGTCCCCCTTAATGAGCGAACACAATTTTTTAAGTCAAGACAAGTACATTTACCCAGACGACTCGACATCCGGGGATTCATCACACTTTGGAAGAGTGCTAGAATCTCCGGCAAGGTTTGTCATGCTGTGAAACTGTATGTCACTGTAAGCTACCAGCGTGTGCTGGATATTTTTTTGAATCATAACTTTCATACAAGGGATTACACACATTGAAAAGATGCAGAATAGAATTAAAACCGCAAAAAAGGGAGTTGCAAATTTAATCAGAATAGAGAACCATGATCCGGTTGTCAACCACGACCACAGTGATGCACCTATGGCTGAGTGATCTTGGGCCATGGTGTTGGCTAAGGCTTTCATTTCAGCTATGGCACGAGTTATGTTACCTTCGTCACCGGTTTCATCTGGGATGAAGATGCAACAGTGTTCTCCAACTATGGCACACACACCTCCATCCTTGGCTGTTACCAAATCTAGGACCATGCGGTCTTGCAACTCCATTTCTCTAAGGGCTTTTAATTCCTCTGCTATACCTTGTAGGGCTTTGATAGTTTGGTTAATGAACAATCCCATCCGATAATTCAATGTTTCTACACGGAGCATAACTTTACCCACTCCAATCTGTGGAAGTAGTGACAATATGACTTTCTCGGAGGTGGACCATAATTTGTGATCATCAGGGACATTACTACCCCAAATTGAATCATGTGGTTTAAATTGTACAGGTATAAATCTCTTATATCTTACTGGTATTTTCACTCCCCTTAAAAGGAATGCATCTTGAACCATCTGCATCATTGCACAGCGACCATTCCATACTGTGGGCAAACCCAAATACACTGTATGCCCACACATCCAATACCCATCATCTTGGGGATCAGTGCCCATTACATCAGGGAGAGTGTAATAGTCCCTGCAGGTGGCACCCATGGGTACTCCTGTGGCATTGAACCTGGCTTTGTTAGTGGTGTCTCGTCTGCACGGGGTAAGTATATCCCTACAGAATTTCATGGGGACTTCTCCTACTGGTCTGGACTTACCCCAGAATGTCATATTACTAGCGAAATACACCGCCGTAAAATCACTTGGGTATGGGACGTTGCTTAACATAACTAGATCTGTCCAATCATAGTTCAAAAGCCTTGTGAATTTTCTACCTGTTAAAGGTGGTACAGTGGCATCAACCTCGGGAACTACAGATCTAAATGCACCTTCTAGACACTGTGATCTCAGTATGTCGGGATACCATAGAGGTGTGTAGGCATTATAGGTATAGGGGTCGATTGGCTTGGGATACACTGGTGGGGTACATGTGGAATAAGGCATACGACTACACACATAACAACTTTCTTTCACACCAGTTATTTTTTTCTGAAATACCATGAAATTATACCACATATTTTCTTCAAAATGATTCTTTGGATTGTTCTTTTCATACCACTTCACTTTCCTCTGTGACAGTAGCACGGCATCGTCTCGTTTTTCAACTCGAATGTCTGGGGGCGGGGCACTCAGCCACACCCATGCTGCCACTGATAGTGCAGTCACAGTGATCAGGGTGGCAGCGGCTTTCATTTTGGCTTCTGTGTGAGGGTGTAAAAACTGTGAGAGGTCAAGGTTAGGTTAGGGGGGTGTTTGGGGCAGGTGAGCAGACGTCAGATGATTCCTTCGCGGACAAGGGTTTTGGTACCGTCCGATTTGCAATCTACTCAGGGTTGCCGATGTCTCGAACTATTTTGACTTGGGATTGGTGAATCCACGTCGACCTCTCGGCAATCTTTACTGCGGTGGGGGTGGTGAGTTGAACCACGAATGAGCCTTCCCAACGTGGCGAGGACCAGGATTTCCTTTTTATGACTCGAATCAGGATCTGGTCACCAGGCTTCACCACCTCCTGTAGGGGAGACAGAGGGGATAACGGCAGCTTACATGTATTTTGGACAAGTTTTTCTCTAAACATTTTTACCATCCACTCTGTGAGTGGATCTGCCTCGCCCTTAGTCTCTTGCCATGGTTCACCTTCCCATAGGGGAAGTTGGAATGGTCTTCCATGAACTATCTCAAAAAGTGTTAATCCTGAGCTAGTTGGTACAATTCTCATATATGTTTTGACTAGTGGTAAGCATTCTGGCCATGTTTTTTTTGTTCCTTCCATGTTTTTTTTAAGCCTTAGTTCTATTGTACCATTTGTTCTCTCTACCAGTCCCGCGCTTTGCGGATGGTACGAGCAGTGATTTTTTAGACTTATTCCTAGGTGGTTTGCCATGTATTGTATTATGCTGTTTACAAAATGAGTTCCATTGTCACTCCAGATGATTCTGGGGATCCCATGTTCTGGGATTATGTGTTTACAGATGGCTTTAGCCACCGTCAATGCGTCTGGTGTTTTTGAGGGGACTATTTCAGTCCATTTCGAGAATGAGTCAATCAAGACTAAACAGTATTTATACTGGTTGCCTCTGGATAATTCAATGAAATCCATGTGTATAATTTCAAATGGGTAGGTACCTTTTGGGCATTGGCCTCGTTTGGGTCTGAGGTTACCTTGCACATTATGTTTGCAGCAAAATAAACAGTCTCTACAAAAATTTTTAAAATAGGTATTTAGACCTGTTGTCACATGGAAAACACGCTGTACCATGTCTATCATCCCCCTTGTTGAGACATGAGACTTTCCATGGCTCAATTTTGCTACCATTTGGAATAATTTTTTTGGCAAACAGGGTAGGCCTTTTATTGTATATAAGCCGTCCGCAGACTGTTCTGTGCCTTTGAGTATCCATGCATCTTTTTCATTCTGTGGTGCAATGTTTTGCATTTCAATAATTTCTGTTTTTGGGATTGACTCATGTTGTTGTTGTGTATACTGAGCACTCAGTGTTTGTGCTGCTCCTTTAGCTGCTGTATCTGCTCTAGTATTTCCTCTACTAATTCTGTCGCTGCTGTTAGTATGTGCCTTACATTTGCATACAGCTATGTGGCTGGGAAGTAGTACTGCATTAAGTAATTGTTTCAGCAGTTCGGCATGCTCTACTGATTTGCCTGTGGATGTTTTCATCCCTCTTCTAATCCATTGTGCAGCAAATACATGTAGAGTGGAGTGTGCATATTGGCTGTCTGTATAAATCGTGACCTTCCTACCTTTAAACAATGTGCACGCCTTTGTCAATGCTATAATTTCTGCATCTTGCGCTGAGAGATTAGATGGCAATTTTTCTGCACATAAGACTTTGTTGTCTGTGACGACTGCAAATCCTACTTGATTTTTTCCTTGTTCTGATTTGGATGCGGATCCATCTACGTACACATAAGTGCTGTCTGGAATTGGAGTGTCTTTTAGATCTGGTCTTGGTTTACAGCTTTCACTGGTTCTTTCATCACATTGGTGTGGATCTCCGTCTTCTTCAGTTGGTATTAACGTTGCTGGGTTCAAGGTATTGCATCGCTGAATCATGAGATGGGGTTGCGATAACAATGTGGCTGTTACGGCCAGGTGTCTTGCTGGTGACAGGAACGACATTTTGGTTTGTGTTATCAGTAGATCCACTTCATGGGGGACTTGGAGTGTGAGTGGATGGAACAGTACAAGTTCAGCTGTCATCTGGACCGCTAATGCTGCTGCGCACACTGCTCGTACTTACGGGGGTAGGGCAGCTGCAACTGGGTCCAGTCGTTTTGGGTAGAACGCTACTGGTTTAATCTTTGTTCCATGTGGTTGTAGTAACACTGATGTCATGAACGCTCCTTTGCAAGTCACTGTTTGGGTGAATGGTTTTTCATAGTCAGGAAATGCTAGGACTCCTGATTCCAAGATGTGTTGCTCCACTTCCATGAATGTTCGGTTTCCTTCTTCAGTCCATGTCACTGGGTCTCTCATTGTCATCTCAGTGGCATAGATCATGTCTAGAAGTGGCGGAGTTAGTTCTGCATAATTTGGAATCCAACTCCTGCAGTAGTTAGTTAGGCCTAAGAAGGCCATCATTTGTTTTTTCGTCTGTGGTTTCGGACATTGCTGGATGGCTTCTCGTCTTCCATCCGTTAGTTCCCTTCCTTTCTGTGAGACTCGGTGTCCCAAGAAGATGACTGACTCCTGACAGTACTGCAGTTTCTTCAGCGACGCCTTGTTCCCAGTTTGCTCTCGATGTTTGAATAATCTGATTGCTTCCTCTTTGTTTTCCTCTTCGGTGGGGCTGGCTATCAGTATATTGTCTACATATACTAGGATCTGTGTGGTGTCTGTGTTCATGCTGATTTAAACATACTGCAATCTCTTGTGAGAATATTGTGGGGCTGTCGCAGAATCCCTGTGGCAGCCTTGTGTATGTGTATTTGGTTCCTTGGAATGTGAAACCAAACCAGTCTTGTGCTGTTTTGTGTAATGGTATAGAGAAAAATGCATTGCTTAGGTCAATTACTGTAAAGAATTTCTGATTTGGCTTTAACTCGTTCAACAGTATGTGTGGGTCGGGTACGCAGGGTGCTCTGGACTTCACTGCTTCATTGACCCGTCTTAGGTCTTGGACCAATCTCCACGTTCCCGTCTCCGTTTTCTTCACGGGAAAGATAGGTGTGTTACATTCGCTTGATGGACTTTCAATTAGAATGCCTGCTTCGAGCATTTCTTTAATTACTGCTCTGATGCCATTTATAGCATCTGGTTTAAGGGGGTATTGTTTAGCCCGTGGTCGAAATGATGTCTTGGGCTCAATTCTTACTTCTCTTGCTGTGGTCATTTTTCCTACATCTGCTTTTGATTTGGACCACAGTGAACTCGGTACTGTAGGGAAATCTTCAGCTTGTAGTAGTATGTAGTCTTGTCATGCAGTTAAATGCGTCTTCGGACTTGCTTGGGTCATCCACTTCAGCTTCTGTCTTGTCACTGTTCCATATGGGGTGTTTATTAGTACGCTGACTGTGTGAGTCTGATGTGACCACGACTCCTCGTTTCTGGTCTCCAAAAATTGCACCATGCGTCCTAGGTCTTTCCAGGACCTGTGGTGTTTTCTCTTTATGGACACATGAGGTGTTATCTCAAACTGTAGTAGTTTTTTCGCTTGTGGCGGCAAGTCCACCGAAGTGGCTGCATCTCCCTCTGCTGTGGAATACAGGTACTCCAGTCGGACTAGTTGGGGTCCCAGTCGCTCGAACTGTTTAACAAATTCTGGTCTGGCTTTTCCAAATTTCATGGTGATGTGTAGTGGCCAGTGGGTTTGTGTTTGGCCATTAATATTTTCGACTTTGGATTTTAACTGTCGGATTACAGATGAGGGCCCTTGTGTTGCTAAATCTAGGGAGTAGAACGTATGAGGTTCCTCTTGATCTTCAACTATTTGGATTTCCGCTTCCTCCCATCTGTGTACTGGTTTCATACCATCGTCTGTGGGGATAAGGCTGATTCCCAGTTTACGGAGTAGATCTCTTCCCATGAGGTTCACAGGACAGTTTTTACTCAGGACAAATTTTGCTTCATGATTTTGTCCATTTTCATCAGTTATTTTTGTTTTCTTCGACTTCTTCAATAGCTCCATGTGTCCTCCTGCTCCTATCACAGTGATCCACTCCTTTCCTGGTATCAATCCTGGCACTTTGTCTTTGATGACTGATTTATCTGCTCCAGTGTCGCATAAGAATCTTACTGGTGTTTGACTTTGTCCCACCAGTAAGGTGTAGTATGGTTTGCTATCTCTCTCCCAGAGGGTGGACATGATTTCGGTTAAGTCTAACACTTCTACTGGCGAGCAGGGGGTTTCTTCGTCCTCCCAAACGCTTTCTTCAGTTTCCTCTTCTGTGTTAGACTTCCATTTCTTCTGGCGTCATTCTTGATATTTATTTTCAGGGTTGAACGGTGGGGGTCTCTGGTTCCACCTGTGTGTATTTTTGCAGTCTCGAGCAAAATGTCCTCTCTCTTGACACTTGAAACACTTGTCATCTGGGCTTCTTCTTCTTGGTCGCCCGTGTCTTCCTCGGCCACTTACTCTTCCATGTCCTCGTTGGTAGTATACTTCTGATGACTCTTCGTCCACCAATGAGGCCATGGCTTGGGTCAGAGCGTTAACTCCTGAACTTACCTGTTTTTGGCAGTGTCTCTCCTCAGCATGAATCGCCCACTCCATGAGTTGGTTCATTGGCATGGTTCGGTATGTGACACAGTACTTCTGCACGAACCCTTTGATATGGGGCTGGAGCCCTTCCAGGAACCCTTGTCTCAGTTGGGCTTGGTACGCCCCTTGCTCATTTTGGTCTTCCGTTATCCCACTGTGGGCTTTGAACACTTCTTCAAATCTTGCTCTGAATTTATGAATTCCTTCTCCTTGTTCCTGTCTTGTGGCTCTAATTTTGTCATAACATGGTGTTGGGCGCCACGTCTCTCGAACTCGACTCAGGACTCTTTCTACTAGCATCGT
Organism: Stigmatopora nigra; assembly: GCF_051989575.1. NCBI lineage: Eukaryota > Metazoa > Chordata > Actinopteri > Syngnathiformes > Syngnathidae > Stigmatopora > Stigmatopora nigra. The sequence continues at coordinate 863,161 of NW_027551608.1, forward strand.
TAGGTCTGGTGAATCATGGGGGTGAATTTTTCCTTGGTTGTTTTTTTCATCGAAGTTTCCTCTCACTCTTGCCCAGTTGTGTCCCAGACTCATGGTGAACGCTTTTCTTGTCTCAGCTCCATTCAGGTGAAAACTGCCTTAGCTGTTCAAAATTATTGGACCATTCAGTTGGGTTTTTTATTGGGTCTCCCAGTCCCTTTCATGCTTCAGTACATTCAGACTCGGTCCATGGACGGTGGACGAGAATGGTTTGATCACGATCTCCATTCACTTGGAAGTGTGGGTTTGCAACTTCAACTATGGGATACATTTGGCTTGGTGGTGCCCATGGCTGTGGGCCAGTGTAAGGTCCTTGAAATGCTATCAAGGGAGGATAGAGTTGTCCTCCTCCCATTTTTTCTCTTTGTGCTCTTGTCTGCATTTTGATTACTCCTGCTGGTTCTGCAGCGGCACCTGTGGACTCTGGCTCACCCCTCCTTTCTTCATCGTGTGGATTGTAAGAGGCCCTTTGTAACTTGAGATGTTGTTCTTGTGTCTGCATCTCAGGTCCCCCTCCCTCTTTGTGCCCTTGGCTCGTAAAAGGTGCCTCGCACAGCCTGTCCGAAGTGAGTGCACTGGAGGGGGCCAGTGTCTCTTCGTGGGGCCTAATATTAATCAAAGCTGCCATACTTGTTTTTTTTTCAGCTTGTTTAATTTTCTTCATAATTTTTTGTTTCTGTCTTAATTGGGCTTGACCGATCCAAACTTGAACATCTTGAAGTTCTTTACATATCTTCTCTTTTTTTCCTCTTTCAATAGCCTTCTCGACTTGTAATTTACGCTTTATGGCCTGTAATGGCTCCTCAAACAGTCTCCCATCCCACTCTTTGTCTTTATTCTTCCTCCATTCTTTCATATATGTGCAATTATCAGGAAAATGCTTCAGCATAAACTTCATGTCGGTTGAGAGTTCTTTGCTGTTTGTTAAACCCATTTTTGCAACTTTTCTTTTGTTTGAAGATTTTTGCTTATTCAAAAATTATATTGATATATTTCGTTATTCTTATAATGTATTCATTAGTTTTTATTTAGTGTTTACTCACCTTCTCTAGGGACGTCCCGTTTAATTTACTATCTTATTTTCCCGCCTAGATAGTCATTTATACTCTTATTTTGCGCGGCAAACGACGTGATTTACGAGCGTGTCACAAGTGTTCTGGTTTAAATTTCTCCTTAGGGAGATTACTTGCAAGTTTTATATTTATTATTCTACATATATATATATATATATATATATATATATATATATATATATATATATATATATATATATATATATATATATATATATATATATATATATATATATATATATATATATATATATATATATATATATATATATATATATATATATATATATATATATATATATATATATATATATATATATATATATATATATATATTCTTTATTTTGAGCTTTCATTCTCTTGGCACAGTATAATAATATTTTTTCTATATCTTTAACGCAATCCTCGGAGTCCCTGGCGGAGAGTTGCGACCTCCTCCTCTTTGTCTGGTGATTCACGCATTAGAACTCAAACCAGAAATCTCGAGATCCTTACTTGATCTCCCGTTTAATTTACCTAACTTCTCAAATCCCGAGAACGTTTCCCCTAACTTACGGGGAGCGGTAAAGAAACATTTTTCTCCGACACACGGAGCATCTTTCTTCTCTAGAAAGACAGGGTCTCAATACTGGATTGGATTAATTAAATTAATTTTAAAAGTGCCTTACCGCTCAGATGTGCTCTGTGTCCGGTGGGATGGATTCGCTTCCTTCTTCTGAACAGCGGAGAATCGATCACCCTTCTTCTCAATGGGGAGACAGCTGACGTCAGATTTTTGGATTAATTATTCGCGATCCAAAATCAGGATGCGAAACCTTCTGGGTTTCGGGCACCAGAATGTTGGAGCTACCAGCCAACACTTAAATAAACTCGAACACAGGAACACACACTGATGTGGATGGAATGAAAGTTAAAGGCCGCGTCTACAGAGGCGGGGGAGTGGACAAATCAGAGGCCCGAGAGTGTGACTACTCTCCAAGCTCCTCAAGGCTGTTTCCCGCTGAAGAGTTGCTTCAACGGTGGTTTTATTAGAGATAAGACAAGTCATAAAAATGGTAGGCGTCAATACAAATGAAGGAGGTGGAGTACAAAAGGTGTAGTGCACATTTTAACCAATAGGTGTAAATTAATATTCTATTCTAGTAACCTTTAATATATCATAGTGAAATGGGTGCAAGATTATATATATATGCATGCAAATATATTTCACACCCAGCGTAAATTTTCTCCAAAACATGCATTTTGCAATAAAAAATAGTTGTTGCATTATAACTGGGTCCAGTCGGGTCTGGTTGCTGTTTATATCTGAAACTTGTGTCCAAAGATGATAGGGATGTATATTTTACTATTCTGTTTAAAAATAATCATGCAGGGATGTTTTGGGGCTTTTTTATACAAGAATCAAAAACCTCCAATGGATCTTTATTTTGCATTGTGGTTGAATTAGAACCGGGCCCAGTCTGTTCTGGTTGGTGAATTTACCCGAAAAATTGTATCCATTGACGATGGGGATGTATTTTTGAATATTATGTATAAAAATAATCATCTAGGGCAGGGGTGGCCAACCCGCGGCTCCCGAGCCGCATGCGGCTCTTTGCCCGGTTTCATGCAGCTCTTACGTCCATATCATAGTTTGTATTTGTGTTTTATTTTTATTTGCGTGTGCGCTTCGCTTGAGTTCAATACGGTATTTTCGTCCAATGCGCATGTGCTTGGGATGAAAATACCTCAAAGTTTCCCAGTAGGAGCAAGGTCATTTGATTAAACGTTTTTAACAGAGTGGGAGAGCTCCCGTGAACCAGAAAAGACAATGAACGGCGTCTCGCAAACAAAAAGTATCCCAAAGATCGAGCGTCGGCTGAAAAAGCCACACCCCCTGCGAGGCAGACCAAGGCGAGAGTGCTCAGCCAGGAGCAGCCAATAGGAGAGCGAGGTGTACACCCACGTGGTGGGCGCGCTAGTTAAAAGCCATTCATAATAAATGACAGCTCACAAGGAGCGAATGTTGCGCAAAAATAGGCTCTGATTTTATGACAGAAGTCCCACTAAGTAACATGCATAGTAAAAGAAAAACGCTATTGTAAATTATAATATTTTTGTTTGTGGACTTGGTTGAACTGAGAGTTTGTCTGTGTGAGACAGTGCACACAATATTCATTGTTGATAATGACTGGCCTGTGCTGTTAGTACTGTAGGAGTCAATTTATGTCATTACTATGCTGGTGTGTGACATTTACAATAAATCTGGCTGAGCAAAGGTATGTGTGTGATGTGGCTCTTTGGGGTAACACAGTAAAAAATGTGGCTCTTTGCGGTAACAGTAAAAATAGTGGCTCTTGGTCTCTGACTGGTTGGCCACCCCTGATCTAGGGATCTTCAGAAGTTCTGTTATTCCCGAATCAATGACCTCCATTTGGGCACATTATTGAGGGCATGAAAAGTACATTAAGGCAATAAAAACTGAAAAGTTTCCCTGCTGCCAAACAAACTGTCAGAGACACAGTTACTGTGTATATAGTGTAAAATCGTCCAATTCAAGTAAGTTTTTTATTTGGCATCGTTCTAAGTGATAGAAATTAAGTTACAATGAAAACTATCATACTTGGCCAAAACGTGATTATCAGGCCATGAAAAGCACATTAAGGCAATAAAAACTGAAACGTTCCCCTGCTGCCAAACATACTGTCAGAGACACATAGTTCCTGTGTGTATATAGTGTAAAATCATCCAATTCAAGTAAGTCTTTCATTGGCATCATTCTAGGTAATTCTGGAGCTATCTCCCACCATAAACAGTGTCCAAAACAGGCATTTTGCGATTAAAATAGTGGTTGTATTAGAACCAGGCCCAGGCGGTTCTGGTTGGTGTTTTTACCCAGAAATTGTGTCCAATGATGATAAGGATGTATTTTTGATTATTCTGAATAAAAATAATCATCTAGGGATGTTCAGAAGTTCTGTTATGCCCGAATCAATGACCTCAATTTGGGCACTTTATTTACAAGTGGTTGTTTAGAACCAGGCCCAGTCGGTTCTGGTTGGTGCTTTTACCCAGATTTAGTATCCATTGTGTGGGTAGATGTATTTTCACTATTCTGTCTAAAAATAAAGATCCAGGACAGTTCTGGGGCTATTTTCCACCATAAATAGTGTCCAAAACATGCATTTTGCGATACAAAATAGTGGTTGCATTATAACAGGGTCCAGTCGGTTCTGGTGGGTGTTTGTATACGGAACTTGTGTCCAATTATGATGGGGATGTATACTTGACTATTCTCTATTAAAAAATATCATCTAGGGATGTTCAGAAGTTCTTCTATGCCCGAATAAATGACCTCCATTTGGGCACTTTATTTTGCATGGTGGTTGTAGTAAAACCAAGCCGAGTCGGTTCTGGTTGGTGCTTTTACCCAGAGTTAGTTTTGATTGTGTAGGTGGATGTATTTTCACTATTCTGTCTAAAAATAAAGATCCAGGATAGTTTTAGGGGTATTTGCCACCATAAATAGTCTCCAAAACATGCATTTTGCAATAAAAAATAGTAGTTGCATTATAACTGGGTCGTCTCGGTTCTGGTTGCTGTTTATATCCGAAACTTGTGTCCAAAGATGATTGGGATGTATATTTTACTATTCTGTTTAAACATAATCATGCAGGGATGTTTTGTGGCTTTTTTTATACAAGAATCATAAACCTCCATTATGGATCGTTATTTTGCATGGTGGTTGAATTAGAACCGGGCCCAGTCGGTTCTGGTTGGTGCTTTTTACCAATAATTAGTGTCAATTGTGTTGATGGATGCATTTTCACTATTCTGTGTGAAATTAAAGATGCAGGGATGTTCAGGGAATATTTCCCACCGTCAATAGTGTCCAAAACAGGCACTTTGCGATTAAAAGAGTGATCCTATTTGAACCAGGCCCAGTCGGTTCTGGTTGATGTATGTAGCCGGAAATTGTGTCCAATGATGATAAGGATGTATTTTTGATTATTCTGAATAAAAATAATCATCTAGGGATGTTCAGAAGTTCTGTTATGCCCGAATCAATGACCTCAATTTGGGCACTTTATTTACAAGTGGTTGTTTAGAACCAGGCCCAGTCGGTTCTGGTTGGTGCTTTTACCCAGATTTAGTATCCATTGTGTGGGTAGATGTATTTTCACTATTCTGTCTAAAAATAAAGATCCAGGACAGTTCTGGGGCTATTTTCCACCATAAATAGTGTCCAAAACATGCATTTTGCGATACAAAATAGTGGTTGCATTATAACAGGGTCCAGTCGGTTCTGGTGGGTGTTTGTATACGGAACTTGTGTCCAATTATGATGGGGATGTATACTTGACTATTCTCTATTAAAAAATATCATCTAGGGATGTTCAGAAGTTCTTCTATGCCCGAATAAATGACCTCCATTTGGGCACTTTATTTTGCATGGTGGTTGTAGTAAAACCAAGCCGAGTCGGTTCTGGTTGGTGCTTTTACCCAGAGTTAGTTTTGATTGTGTAGGTGGATGTATTTTCACTATTCTGTCTAAAAATAAAGATCCAGGATAGTTTTAGGGGTATTTGCCACCATAAATAGTCTCCAAAACATGCATTTTGCAATAAAAAATAGTAGTTGCATTATAACTGGGTCGTCTCGGTTCTGGTTGCTGTTTATATCCGAAACTTGTGTCCAAAGATGATTGGGATGTATATTTTACTATTCTGTTTAAACATAATCATGCAGGGATGTTTTGTGGCTTTTTTTATACAAGAATCATAAACCTCCATTATGGATCGTTATTTTGCATGGTGGTTGAATTAGAACCGGGCCCAGTCGGTTCTGGTTGGTGCTTTTTACCAATAATTAGTGTCAATTGTGTTGATGGATGCATTTTCACTATTCTGTGTGAAATTAAAGATGCAGGGATGTTCAGGGAATATTTCCCACCGTCAATAGTGTCCAAAACAGGCACTTTGCGATTAAAATAGTGATCCTATTTGAACCAGGCCCAGTCGGTTCTGGTTGATGTATGTAGCCGGAACTTGTGTCAAATGATAATGGGGATGTATTTTTGACTATTCTCTATAAAAATAATCATCTAGGGATTTTCAGAAGTTCTTTTATGCCCGAATCAATGACCTCCCTTTGGGCACTTTATTTTCCATATTGGTTGTATTAGAACCAGGCCCAGTCGGTTCTGGTTTGTGTATACACCCGTAACTTGTGTCCGATGGGAATGGGGTTGTATTTTTCAATATTCTGTATAAAAATCGTCATCTAGGGATGTTCAGAAGTTATTTTATGCCCGAATAAATGACCTCCATTTGGGCACTTTATTTTGCATGGTGGTTGTATTAGAACCAAGCCCAGTCGGTTCTGGTTGGTGCTTATACCCAGAGTTAGTATTGATTGTGTAGGTGGATGTATTTTCACAATTCTGTCTAAAATTAAAGATCCAGGATGGTTCTAGGGCTATTTCCCAGCATAAATTTTCTCCAAAACATGCATTTTGCGATAAAAAATAGTATTTGCATTATAACTGGGTCCAGTCGGGTCTGGTTGCTGTTTATATCTGAAACTTGTGTCCAAAGATGATTGGGATGTATATTTTACTATTCTAGTACTATTCTAATTTTACTATTTTAGTAATCTGTTTAAAAATAATCATGCAGGGATGTTTTGGGGCTTTTTTTATACAAGAATCAAAAACCTCCAATGGATCTTAATTTTGCATGGTGGTTGAATTAGAACCGGGCCCAGTCGGTTCTGGTTGCCGCTTTTACCCAGATTTAGTGTCAATTGTGTGGATGGATGCATTTTCACTATTATGTGTAAAATTAAAGATGCAGGGATGTTTTGGGAATATTTCCCACCGTCAATAGTGTCCAAAACATTTTGCGATAAAAATAGTGGTTGTATTAGAACAAGGCCCAATCGGTTCTGGTTGGTGTATTTACCCAGAATTTGTGTTGGTTGAGTAGGTGGATGTAGTTTCACAATTTTCTATAAAAATAATGTTTCCCTCCATAAACATTGTCCAAAACAGGCATTTTGTGATTAAAATATTGGTCGTATTAGAACCGGGCCCAGTCGGTTCTGGTTTTCGCTTTTAACGCAGATTTAGTGTCAATTGTGTGGATGGATGCATTTTCACTATTATGTGTAAAATTAAAGATGCAGGGATGTTTTGGGAATATTTCCCACCGTCAATAGTGTCCAAAACATTTTGCGATAAAAATAGTGGTTGTATTAGAACAAGGCCCAATCGGTTCTGGTTGGTGTATTTACCCATAATTTGTGTTGGTTGAGTAGGTGGATGTAGTTTCACTATTTTCTATATAAATAATGTTTACCACCATAAACATTGTCCAAAACAGGCATTTTGCGATTAAAATAGTGGTCGTATTAGAACCGGGCCCAGTCGGTTCTGGTTGGTGTTTCTACCCATAATTAGTGTTGAATGTGTAGATGGATGTATTTTCACTATTCTGTGTAAAAATAATGATCCAGGATGGTTCTGGAGCTATTTTCCCACCATAAACAGAGTCCGAAACAGGCATTCTGCGATTAAAATAGTGGTTGTATTAGAACCGGGCCCAGTCTGTTCTGGTTAGTGAATTTACCCGAAAAATTGTATACATTGACGATGGGGATGTATTTTTGATTATTATGTATAAAAATAATTATCTAGGGATCTTCAGAAGTTCTGTTATGCCCGAATCAATGACCTCCATTTGGGCACATTATTGACGGAGCTCACGACCATGATCCAGTGTGTGGCTCGGATGTGTCCCTCAAACACAAATACTGGTCAGTCTCATCCAAAATCCTAATGGCTCAGTTCCCTTGAGTGGGAGCGGCAAGGAACGCCCTGCATTTGAAGACCATTGAAGGCAGGTTCCGGGCCTGTGTCGGCGCATCAGTCAGGCTGGGTAGCCGCCATGGCCCAGGTGATTTTCCAGGGCTGCCCTGCTCTTGACGGAGTGGCCACCCAGCGGGGCTGTGTGTGTGCCATGGTGGGAGACTCGTGCTGCCCCTTAAGCCCTGCCGGCATGTCCTGCTCGGTCCATGATGCCCTGCAGGCTATTAGGAACATGCAGAGAGCTGTGACCGGAGATTCGGTTCCACAACGAGGATGGCTTGACTGGTTCTTCTCTGGCTCATGGAAACAGCCACTTCAATATTTTGATATTTTCACAGACACAAAAGGAGGGAATTGTGGGATGGACTGGCTAACTGGCTTAATAATTGTTTATTCTTTTCTTACCATGTGGTCATACTGGTTTTACCTTTGTTTGATAAGATCGTAGAATGCAAGGTAGACTAGCCAAACTGGTTTTACAATTGAATTAAAAGATTGTGGAATGTAAGAAAGACTAACTAGTTGGCCTTGCAATTGTTTGTTCGCCTCGCGAAATATAAGAAAGGCTGGCTAACAGGGTTTGCAATTGTTTCCTTGAATTGTGGGATGAAAAAAAGTTTCAACTTCAGGAGTAACTGTCACTCTCCAGGTCATCCAGGGTCAAGTGCACACTTGGAAACTTTCATATTCGACCAAAATGTGCTTATCAGCGCATAAAAAGCACATTTGGTGGTACGCGGAAAGAACGGCAGCAGACAAAAAGGCTATTTAGAAAGGTATCACCACTACGCAGAAGATCGTCAGCTACTCTGCCCTCACTGGAAGACATTGCCAGCCCTCGTTACCTCAGCAGAGCCAGGGACATGATCAGGGACCCATGCCACCCTGGTCACAATCGGTTCCAGCTGCTGCTCTCTGGCAGACAGACGCTGTAAGTTTCCCACATCCGTAGGGACTCTAAACTTGGGGTAACACAACACAATCCCTTCTGTGTAATAACTTCGGGTGAGGTAATATGAATAGACATTAGGTACAAGGTGATCTGACACCTACATGCTGAATGAAGGTAAGTGAAAGACAGTAAGAGGTAAGTGATCCACTCAGGGGGTGGTGATGCAATTTATCCATAAAGGCAGAATTGTAAATTAAGAGTCTGGAGTCATAACTTGTAAAACTGTGTAAAACTGTCAAAAACACAAATGTCTCCTATATATAGTGTAATATCATCAAATTTTATAATTTAATAAGTTTTTAATTTGGCATCATTCTAATGGCTAGATATTAAGTTATAATGAAAACTATGATACTTGGCCTAAACATGATTTTCAGCGCATGAAAAGCACATTCAGGCAATAAAAACTGAAATGTTCCCCTGCTGCCAAACAAACTGTCAGAGACACATAGTTACTGTGTATATAGTGTATTATCGTCTAATTCAAGTAAGTTTTTCATTTAGCATCATTCTAAGTGATAGAAATTAAGTTATAGTGAAAACTGTGATACTTGGCCAAAACGTGATTTTCAGCACATGAAACGCACGTTAAGGCAATAAAAACTGAAATGTTCCCCTGCTGCGGAACAAACTGTCAGAGGCACATAGTTACTGTGTATATAGTGTAAAATCGTCCAATTCAAGTAACTTTTGCATTTAGCATCATTCAAAATGATAGAAATTAAGTTATAGTGAAAACTATGATACTTGGCCAAAACGTGATTTTCAGCGCATGAAACGCACGTTAAGGCAATAAAAACTGAAATGTTCCCATGCTGCGAAACAAACTGTCAGAGACACATAGTTACTGTGTATATAGTGTATAATTGTCCAATTCAAGTAAGTTTTTCATTTGGCATCAATCTAAGTGATAGAAATTAAGCTATAGTGAAAATTATGATACTTGGCCAAAACGTGATTTTCAGCGCATGAAACGCACGTTAAGCAATAAAAACTCAAATGTTCCCCTGCTGCGAAACAAACTGTCAGAGGCACATAGTTACTGTGTATATAGTGTAAAATCGTCCAATTCAAGTAAGTTTTGCATTTAGCATCATTCTAAGTGATAGAAATTAAGTTATAGTGAAGATTATGATACTTGGCCAAAACGTGATTTTCAGCGCATGAAACGCACGTTAAGGCAATAAAAACTGAAATGTTCCCCTGTTGCGAAACAAACTGCCAGAGGCACATAGTTACTGTGTATATAGTGTATTATCGTCAAATTCAAGTAAGTTTTTCATTTAGCATCATTCTAAGTGATAGAAATTAAGTTATAGTGAAAATTGCGATACTTAGCCAAAACGTTATTTTCAAAACATGAAACGCACGTTAAGGCAATAAAAACTGAAATGTTCCCCTGCTGCGAAACAAACTGTCTGAGGCACATAGTTACTGTGTATATAGTGTAAAATCGTCCAATTCAAGTAAGTTTTGCATTTAGCATCATTTTAGTGATAGAAATTAAGTTATAGTGAAAATTATGATACTTGGCCAAAACGTGACTTTCAGCGCATGAAACGCACGTTAAGGCAATAAAAACTGAAATGTTCCCCTGCTGCGAAACTAACTGTCAGAGGCACATAGTTACTGTGTATATAGTGTAAAATCGTCCAATTCAAGTAAGTTTTGCATTTAGCATCATTCTAAGTGATAGAAATTAAGTTATAGTGAAAATTGTGATACTTGGCCAAAACGTGATTTTCAGCACATGAAACGCACGTTAAGGCAATAAAAACTGAAATGTTCCCCTGCTGCGAAACAAACTGTCAGAGGCACATAGTTATTGTGTATATAGTGTAAAATCGTCCAATTTAAGTAAGTTTTGCATTTAGCATCATTCTAAGTGATAGAAATTAAGTTATAGTGAAAACTATGATACTTGGCTAAAACGTGATTTTCAGCGCATGAAACGCACGTTAAGGCAATAAAAACTGAAATATTCCCCTGCTGCGGAACAAACTGTCAGAGACACATAGTTACTGTGTATATAGTGTATAATTGTCCAATGCAAGTATTTTTTTTCATTTGGCATCATTCTAAGTGATAGAAATTGAGTTATAGTGAAAATTATGATACTTGGCCAAAACGTGATTTTCAGCGCATGAAACGCACGTTAAGGCAATAAAAACTGAAATGTTCCCCTGTTGCGAAACAAACTGCCAGAAGCACATAGTTACTGTGTATATAGTGTATTATCGTCAAATTCAAGTAAGTTTTTCATTTAGCATCATTCTAAGTGATAGAAATTAAGTTATAGTGAAAATTGTGATACTTAGCCAAAACGTTATTTTCAACACATGAAACGCACGTTAAGGCAATAAAAACTGAAATGTTCCCCTGCTGCGAAACAAACTGTCTGAGGCACATAGTTACTGTGTATATAGTGTAAAATCGTCCAATTCAAGAAAGTTTTGCATTTAGCATCATTCTAAGTGATAGAAATTAAGTTATAGTGAAAATTATGATACTTGGCCAAAACGTGATTTTCAGCGCATGAAACGCACGTTAAGGCAATAAAAACTGAAATGTTCCCCTGCTTGAAACAAACTGTCAGAGGCACATAGTTACTGTGTATATAGTGTAAAATCGTCTAATTCAAGTAAGTTTTTCATTTAGCATCATTCTAAGTGATAGAAATTAAGTTATAGTGAAAACTGTGATACTTGGCCAAAACGTGATTTTCAGCACATGAAACGCACGTTAAGGCAATAAAAACTGAAATGTTCCCCTGCTGCGGAACAAACTGTCAGAGGCACATAGTTACTGTGTATATAGTGTAAAATCGTCCAATTCAAGTAAGTTTTGCATTAAGCATCATTCCAAGTGATAGAAATTAAGTTATAGTGAAAATTGTGATACTTGGCCAAAACGTGATTTTCAGCACATGAAACGCACGTTAAGGCAATAAAAACTGAAATGTTCCCCTGCTGCGAAACAAACTGTCAGAGGCACATAGTTGTTGTGTATATAGTGTAAAATCGTCCAATTCAAGTAAGTTTTGCATTTAGCATCATTCTAAGTGATAGAAATTAAGTTATAGTGAAAACTATGATACTTGGCTAAAACGTGATTTTCAGCGCATGAAACGCACGTTAAGGCAATAAAAACTGAAATATTCCCCTGCTGCGGAACAAACTGTCAGAGACACATAGTTACTGTGTATATAGTGTATAATTGTCCAATGCAAGTATTTTTTTTCATTTGGCATCATTCTAAGTGATTAGAAATTAAGTTATAGTGAAAATTATGATGCTTGGCCAAAACGTAATTTTCAGCGCATGAAACGCACGTTAAGGCAATAAAAACTGAAATGTTCCCCTGCTGCGAAACAAACTGTCAAAGACACATAGTTACTGTTTATATAGTGTAAAATCGTCCAATTTAAGTAAGTTTTGCATTTAGCATCATTCTAAGTGATATAAATTAAGTTATAGTGAAAATTATGATACTTGGCCAAAACGTGATTTTCAGCACATGAAACGCACGTTAAGGCAATAAAAACTGAAATGTTCCCCTGCTGCGAAACAAACTGCCAGAGGCACATAGTTACTGTGTATATAGTGTAAAATCATCCAATTCAAGTAAGTTTTGCATTTGGCATCATTCTAATTGCTTGAAAATAAGTTATAGTGAAAACTATGATACTTGGCCAAAACGTGATTTTCAGCGCATGAAACGCACGTTAAGGCAATAAAAACTGAATGTTCCCCTGCTGCGAAACAAACTCTCAGAGACACATATTTACTGTGTATATAGTGTATAATTATCCAATTCAAGTAAGTTTTTCATTTGACATCATTCTGATTGATAGAAATTAAGTTATAGTGAAAACTATGATACTTGGCCAAAACGTGATTTTCAGCGCATGAAATGCACATTAAGGCAATAAAAACTGAAATGTTCCCCCGCTGCAAAACAAACTGTCAGTGACACATAGTTACTGTGTATATAGTGTATAATCGTCCAAATTAAGTAGGTTTTTCATTTGATATCATTCTAAGTGATGGAAGTTAGGGTTAGGGTTAAGGTTAGGGTTAGGGTTAGGGTTAGGGTTAGGGTTAGGGTTAGGGTTAGGGTTAGGGTTAGGGTTAGGGTTAGGGTTAGGGTTAGGGTCAGGGTCAGGGTCAGGGTTAGGGTTAGGGTTAGGTTAAGTTATAGTGAAAACTATGATACTTGGCCAAAACGTGATTTTCAGCGCATGAAACGCACATTAGGGCAAAAAAACTGAAATGTTTGTTAGGTCTGAAAATACAACTTCAGGAGCAGGCTAAGAAAGAGTGAGATAAATTTAAATAGAAAATATGTATTACCAGACTGCAAAGTGGACATTGAGAGTTCCTACAGTGGGGTCCTGTTCACTGCGATGTTACTGCAACTCTAGTCGAATGACCAGTGAGTGTGTCTTAAATACAGGCAAAACTGACAGTTGTCCCTAAGACTTTGGACAGATACGTTTCAGTCATTTGCAGGGCAACAAGTAATTGATTAGTGTCGGGCCTGGAATCTGTAGTCAATGGTTTCCAGACGTAGGGTGTTCCAGACTCAGGCTTAGGTGTTCCTGCCGGACGGATTTTGAGTAGGCGTGTGGCGGATGGTTGTACGAAGGGGTTCACACCAATCACTTTGGGGACCATGGCTGGACTAGTAGTGCGGATGGTGATAGTAAAGAGGGGGCCTTTTCCTGGTCGGTCCGGTCGGAGGCATAGGTTGATGCAGCCTTTTTGTTGGATATTGGTCGTAAGGTCTAGCATATGTTTACCATCTTTGATGGTGGTGGCTAACTTGGTGAAGTTAGCGGTCATGGTGGTAGCTTCTTTGGAAAGGGGCCATGTGATGGTTTTGTAGCCTGTATGGAGGAGGACCTGGTCCAAGGTGTCTGGCCAGACCACTCAGACTCTGGGAGCTTGTAGGTACCAATAAAAATAACTGGAGTCAGTCCTGTGTAATCCCAAGTGAGTAAGCTGTAGGCTGAGCAAAGGGACTTGAACGACGATTGGTGTCTTGGTTAATGGGATGCAGATCTGGGGGCCCCTGATCGTTTCCTGAACCAGCTAGTGGGGCATTCTCCTCCAGCGGGAGTGTACCAAGGTTCTGGTACGTTCCCCCCATGTGGTTGAACACAGAGCGGTGATGATGATGGCCAAAATCACACGGTGAGGTCCGTCCCAACGTGGAGAAGACCAGCACTTTCTTTTTATCACCTTGACGAGTACCAGGTCTCCTGGGGACAGGACCTCCTCTGTGGGAGACAGAGAAGATGTCGGCAGATTATTTTCCATTCATCACAGTTCTTTCTTCGAACACTTTGCATAACCACTTAGTGAGGGAATCTGTTTCTCCTTTCTCTTCTACCACCAGATCTTTTTCCCACATTGTTAAGTGGAAGGGTCTGTCGTTCACTGCCTCAAATGGTGTGCATCCCTGTGCTGTTGGAATGATTCTCATGTACGTTTCTACCAGGCTCAGGCATTCTTGCCATGGTTTTCCTGTGTCTTCCATGGTTTTTCTGAGTCTGAGTTTTACTGTTCTAATGGTTTGTTCGACGAGTCCAGCACTTTGGTTCAGTTTGATAAAATCCATGTTCAGAAGCTCGAAGGGATATGTTCCTGTTTGCCTTGTTCCATGCTTGGGTCGTTCGTTGCCTTGAGAGTTGTGTCTACAGCAGTTCAGACAGTTTCTGCCAAAAAAAAAAATGAAGTTTGGAGACCTCTGGGAACATGCATTGTTTGTTGTACTGTACTGATCATCCCTCCTGTTGAGACATGGCTCCTCCCATGGCTCAATTTGGCAATTACTTCAAACAATGATCGTGTCACGCATGGCTTGTTTTCTACTGCATAGAGTCCGTTCTTGTGTTGAGTGGCTCCTTCTGTTTCCCATTGCAGTTTCTCTTTTTCTGGGGAATGATTTTGCATTTCTCTTAGGAATTCAGCAGGGATTGGGCTGTGTCTTTCCACCGTCACGTCTTGTTCTAGGAATAGTCTACAAGCCTCTGTCAGTGCCACTATTTCTGCGGCTTGTGCAGACCAGTCGCCGGGGAGTCGTCCTGTCTTGAGGTTGTCTTTTTGAGTCACCACGGCATATACGTTGTGTTTTTCTCCACCCAGGGTTTTTGATGATGATCCATCCCCATAGGCAATGTGTCCGGGGGCAATGGGATGTCCATTAGGTCAGTTGCATATACGTGGTTAATTATGATTCGTTGAGTGGTGAAGAATATGACATATTTTACTCATTCTTTTTAGTATAGCTGTTTCATTTTGATATCATATTTTACTCATTCTTTTTAGTATAGCTGTTTCATTTTGATATCACATTTTACTCATTCCTTTTGTTGTGGCGGTCTTGTTTTAGAGTCGCCACTGGTTCCCAACTCAAATACAATATGAACAGAAGGATGGGTCTGAGACTCCTCAACTATAATGTTAACAAAAGGCTCTTCCTGAGATTCTTATTTCAAGGTGGGATCCACACAGATAAGAGACCAGATGGAGGACTTTAAAGGGCAGAGGAACAAAGAGCAGGGCGGAGGGTCGGGACTTTATAGAAACAGCGGAGACAGAGGTCTGGATGATGTGGATTCAAGGCTGGAAGATGTGGAGCCCAGAGAAACCCCCCCCCACAGCAGCCCTGGACCAGCCCACATCTCATTAATAATCAGCGAATGAATATGCATTTTTGTTTGACTATAACTGGGCAAACGCGGGTTTGGACAATGTCTTTTCCATCCTCCGCTTTGGGACATCAACACTCAGCGGGCTTATTCTATGGGAGGGAGACCCGGAGCTCTGTATGAATCAATTTGAATGGAATAAATCATCTGTGGATAAACTCGCTCAACCCTGGTTTGTCTCCTCCGATGCTGAACACGCTCCATTGTTAGACTGGAGACTACAGAGTTAAGGAATTGGAGTCAGGTAAAATATTTATAGTCTAACAGTTTTGGTGACCCAGTCCGTGAGTCGGTTGCGTAGACAGATAGGGGTTAAGGCCGATAACTCTGTCCGTGAACCAGGGAGGAGACTGCGTAGACATATGGGTTAAGGCCAGCCGCGGACTCTAAAACACGTCGGCGAACGTGGAGTCGCGGTTATCGAAACACGTCAGCGAACGTGGGAATAAGGAAAAGTTAAACACGTCAGCGAACGTGGGAATAAGGAAAAGTTAAAACACGTCAGCGAACGTGGGAATAAGGAAAAGTTAACCACGTCAGCGAACGTGAGGGCACGCCGGCGAGCGTGAGACCTTTCTCTTGGGACTTCTCCGACAGGCGCCTGATCAACTGAAAGGTAAGCAGAATACCTATTACTGAAACGTTAAAATTCTGCTATTGGATTTTTAAATTATGGAGAAGTGACTATAGAAAGGGGATATCGGGAATAGGAGATTCCGAAAAGGTTGTAATATACCTAGAGTCGGAATTAATGACGATCCAAGAACGGTCGTTTTGAGATAGAGAAAACGGTCGTATGAAACAAAGGACCAAGAGATTCCGGAAAGAGTTGTATGCAGGAGTTATTTTAAAGTCTTCAGCAGGGAAACGACTGGGTCCACAGATGTTTGATTCCTAGAATTGATTCTAAAAAAAAAAAAAAAAAAAAAAAAAAAAAAGTAACAATAATTCCTAGAATTGAACATACTAAAATTCCAAATTTATCCGGAGACTTGATCTAGATTGAATTGGTGAAAATGGAAGGATGTGAGAGTGCGGGAGAATGTGGAGAATGGAATGAATTGACAATTTTGTATGCAGATGTGGAAGCACAGGTTCTGAGTGGTGTTCAAGTTAAAAAACAACCAAAAATAAGACGCGAGTTGGTGAAACAATTTAGTACTTTAAAAGAAGATGTACTTTTTGTAGGTCAAAAGCATGAATGGAATATGAATAACTTGTCCATTGCTTTGCGGAAAGTAGAGCGTGACGTCACAGCTAAGGAGGTGGAACTCCGAAGGAGAAAAGAGGAGGTGTGGAGGTAGAGGCGGGGGTCGATACTGAGAAAGGAGGAGGAGTTGGAACAGCATAGATTGGCAATACACAACCTGGTAATTGCGTCAATAGCTTTGGCTGCGGTGAGGGCCCCCACCCAGATCGAACCAACTTTGACTCTTGTACCTTCAGCGCCTCCACTGAATAATAAAGCTCCATTAAAACCTCACGGTATACCCATACAAGCACCAATAGTGACTTTAGGTGGATGATTGATCCTTGACGTTGAGAATGAGGAGGAAGCTATGTCCTCCGAGGCAAAAGGCCTCATAGGAAAAGCATGTAATCTTGAACACGCGATAGATAGGACAGAACGATCCAGAGTTGACTTGACTGACCGAGAGGACAATGATGAAAAAGAAATGACCAAAGGGACTCGACAGAAAAATGAAATAAAGAAAGGTAGGAAAAAAGGAAAAGATGACTTGACTGACAATCGTATACTGTTTGAGGACGCGAATCGACAATCAGACTATAACTCAGATAATGATTCAGACATTGCAGGTGAACAGGAGAATGAGAGTGTGGACATGTATAAACAGGCTCTACCAGATTTGGGATCTCATTACGCCCTTCGCCCACGTAACAATGGGGCAAAAGAGACACCAGACAAGACTGCCGCGCCAAAACCAAAGCCCAGCGCAAAGCGGGTACAAGCTACATCTGGAGGTATGTATCCCCTCCGCCCTCAGGGAGCAGAAATGATATTTGAACCTCTTGGTCTTAGAGATGTGGCTACATTGGCTGACCAACTCCCTCCAATGGCGAATGGAGGAATACATGGCTGATGAAGTTTTTGGCCCTAATGAGCGGACAGAATTGTGCGCTTGGTGACATGAGACAGGCCATATCAGCTTCCTGCTCTCATCATCAATTTCAAATGATAGAGGAGGAAGCAGAAACTATCAGGTACCCACACGAAACCCCATTGTCCCAGGTATCGGGCGCCTTATTTACGGCAATTAAAAATACCTTCCCAAGATCCCATGACATGGCTCCAACCGTGTTTCCATACATCGATGGAGTGGGAGGTCCGGTACACTATGAAAAGTGCATTAATGCCTGGATAGATAGTACCGGCCGACACCCATCGGGCAGATTAGATATTATCCTCTTATTCCGAACAGCTGTTGTCGAGGGTCTTCCAGAACCTGTGAAAAAGGAGTTGAAAAAGGACCCTGACTTGTTGACTGGTGATGAACCAAGGTTTAAACGTCACCTGTCTCACCATTGTAAGATGTATGATAACGAGAAGGTAAAAGAAAAAGCCGAGTCGCTAAATATGAATTCTGCTCTGGTAAAATTACAACTTTCCAAATTTTATAGTGAATCCAAAAAATCTAAACAGGAAAAGACAAACCAATCTGCCCAGATGTTCCAGGGCCATGGTCGGGCTCGAGATGGTGGTCAGTTCCATGATGGATACGGTGGTCGCAGGGGTGGTTTCTCTGGTGGCCGGGGAAAAGGGTACTCGAGACCGGGCCAACAAGACAACTGTTTTACATGTGGCCGTCCTGGACACTGGAGACATGAGTGTCCCAGTCAGCGACAGTACCCGCGGCAACCCCCAACACAACAGAGGGGGCCACCACATCAACAGCGGCCCACGCGCGGAGGAGCAAGAGGCACTGGCAGACCATGGCGGTCAAAGCAGCCAGCTCAGTCAACTGGACAATATTACCAGGGTGGAGATGATCCTCACAGTCCATGGGATCCTCCACACTCCGAATAGGGGTGCCCGAGAGGCTCGGTAAGCAGGGGAACGGCAGACCCAATGCTTCATATGAGAATCAACGGCGTCCAAACATCAGCTTTGGTGGAAACGGGAGCAACATACTCATCTTTGAACATGCCGCTCACAGCCGGTTGTCTCTCCTCTTCAACCATAACTTTGGTCGGCTTCTCGGGATCTCCTCAAGCTCTGCCTATTACCAGACCGCTGCAAACGGAAATACCCCACCTAAAACAGACTCTATTTCATTCCTACATCCATTCACCCCAAACACCTGTGAATTTAATGGGAAGAGACTTGTTGATGTCTATTGGAGCTACCATCTTATGTGGGCCGGATGGCCTCACAGTGACTTTACCAAATGGTGCAAAGATTCCGTGTTCGCAACCAGTACGAACATGTGGACAATGGTTGATGTGTCCCTTGCAACAAGACACCGAGGTAGCAACAATCTATTGGTCATGTCTTGAGCCTGAAACTCCGGCCACTGGGGGACTGTTGTTTGTTTATCACCAGTGGAAATCATTCATTGATTCACTCCGGCCTTACCATCCGCCCAAGGATGACTTTCATTGTACTTTGTTTTATGACACAGAAGATGACTTAGTCTATCGAGACCGTTTTCAGAAGGTTCTTGGAACACCCTGGCAATTGAAATCCACCAAAATATTGTGGGTCCAGAAGGCGTAGCTTCATATGTTGATTTGGACTAATCGCAAAATGTGTGGTACAAAATGTCGGATACAGCCGACCCCCACATTTCTTTGGCTCTGTCTCATGGTCACGAAGCTCGTCAACTCGGTCCCATGGTAAAGAAACTTCTTAAAGTCACTGACTGGCAGTCCACTGACCTACCAGGGCTGACTTATTCCAAATTGCATGACTCTTATCAGGTTGACCCACATGCCCCATTGATAAACTCCTCCATTTTGGAGGAACAAATCTTGACTCGAGAACATGGTAGGGAATTGACTGATCACCACCAGACAGAGGAGGTACTGAAAACTATTCCGGACACATTGTGGTCATCAGGACCATTTGATGTATGACATTGTGTTAAAATTCCACCTGTAATGTTAAAAATAGATGAGAGTGCCATCATCCACAGGCCACAATATAGATGGACTCCAGATGCGGACAAAGGTATGGAAGAAACTCTAGGTGGACTGTGGGACGCAGGTGTGATAGAACTTTCTAACTCACGATGGAACACGGCATTGCGACCAGTACTTAAGGCGGATGGACAGAGTTACCGTATGGCACATGACCTTAGACCTGTGAACGACGCGACGGTGACTCCGATCCTACCAGTACCCGACCCCCATAGAATGTTGACTTCGCTCAGTCCAGTGTATCAATGGTTTACTTGTATTGATCTAGCTAACGCCTTTTTTTGTGTACCTTTGCATTATTCAGCCAGACAGTACTTTGCGTTCACCTATCGTGGTGTCCACATGCAGTATCAGCGCCTGCCACAAGGGTTTTAAAACTCACCTGGTATTTTTAATCAGTGTCTGAAGGACCTGTTACAAGACCTAACGTTACCTGAAAACTCTGTTCTTTTACAGTATGTGGATGACCTTTGCATTGCGACAACCACTTCTGAAATATGTCTGGCGGTCACTAAGATGGTCCTGCTAAAACTTCATAATATTGGTTTCAAAGTGTCAAAGAAGAAGCTTCGGTGTTGTCGAAGAGAAGTAACTTTTCTAGGCCGTGTTGTGTCAGCCAAAGGACTGTCTATGTCACCTGAACATCGAAAAACCATTTTGTCTCATTCCAGGCCCCAAACCGTCAAAGACATGTTGTCATTTCTGGGTCTCTGTGGCTACAGTAGGACCTATATACCATGTTATGTGGACAAGACACATACACTTCGCGTTCTGGTAAAAGACAAAGGTGTTAAGAATCTTAGAGCACAACTTGATTGGACGAAAGAAGCAGATGAAACCTTTGTGTCTCTGGTTCAAGAACTGGCCTCTGCGGCTGCCCTGGCCAACCCTGATTTCGACAAACCTTTTCATCTTGATGTGTCTAACTCGGCGACTACAGTAAATGCTGTTTTATTTCAGAAGGTTTCGACGACTAGGCGGGTATTGATGTATTGTAGCGTAACACTAGATGGTGTTGAGCTTCGTCAACCAGAGTGTACTCGTTATGCAGCAGGGCTCGCTAAAGTGCTTCTTAAAACAGCTCATACAGTGATGGGACATCCCATATATGTTCTGACTGATCATGGGGTATCGGCGTATGTGGCTTCATCAGCATTTACCTTATCATCGCTTCGACAGTCTAGACTTTTACGTATTCTCACAGCTCCAAACATCAATTACGTTCACACAGGTATCAATATGGCGGATAACATTCAGCTAGGACCACATGAATGTGCTATGAGGGTTAATCACCAAAGGTACGTTCGGCCTGATCTCAATACTAAACCGCTTACATTTGGTCGCATCATGTTTACAGATGGTTGTTGTTGGAGAGACCATTCAGGACGTCTCCGTGCGGCGGCTGCCGTAGTGGAGAGCAAGGGGGATGACTTCGTGCCTTGTGCATCTTCTATACAGACCACTAACCAGTCTGCCCAAGCGGCTGAACTGTTGGCACTCTGTTTGGCCTTGGAGACCGCAACAGGTCATCCAGTTACTATTTATAGTGACTTGGCTTATGCCGTTTCGGCCGCTGTCATTGACCTCCCTGAATGGGAACGCAATGCTTACACCACGGCCAAAGGTCGAATCATTGCACACAAAGATATCATTTTGCGTTTGCGCGAAGCCATGTTACTTCCGTCTCAATTGGCGATTGTTAAAGTTCCTGGTCACTCCAAATCTACATCGTTTGCATCTAGGGGTAATCATGCGGCTGATCAATTAGCAAAATCAATAGCGGGGTACGGGGTAGATAATCCTTCTAATATGGTTGTATTGACATCGGACCACCACCACTCAGAGCCGGTGCATGAGAGTTTGTCTGTGGATGTGATTCTGGAAGCCCAGCAGTCTGCTTCTCCGGAGGAACGGACTGTGTGGGCGCATGCGGGTGCTGTGAAACGTGTGGATGGTGTATGGGTGGGTCCCACGGGATGTCCGGTAATTCCCATGGGACCATTATCTGTGTCTGTCTTGACGGAGGCCCACTCACCTGCTCATGTGGGCCCCCAGGCGATGATGACTAAATTGACTAACTGGTGGCACCCACACTTGTCTTCCCTTGTGTGGCGGCACGTTAACGACTGTAAGACATGTATGTTTTTTAACGCCAAACCGACCCTTAAACCCAGACCTGGTGATTTTCATCCAGCCCTCTGGCCAGGGGCTGAGATCACCATTGACTTTACGGACATGACTCAACGAGCAAACGGGAAAAGATATCTACTGGTCATTGTAGACTCATTCTCTCATTGGCCAGAGGCGTACCCGTGTGCTAAAGAGGACTCAACAGCAGTCATTAAGGCTTTAGTGACTCATTATATTCCTTCACATGGTTTTCCTGCACTCATTAGATCGGATAATGGTACTCACTTTAACAATAAGGCCCTACAGAAGGTTGAAAGCATGCTGGGCCTTAAACATCGTTTCGGTTGTGTTTACCACCCACAAAGCCAAGGTAAAGTTGAACGAATGAACCGTACATTGAAAGAGAAATTGGCGAAAATAATGTACAACACCAAAATGTCTTGGCTTCAAGCCCTCCCATTGGCTTTACTCTCTATCCGTCAAACCATCAACAAAACCACAAATTTTGCCCCATTTAAATTGCTTACGGGCCGGTTGATGCCCGGTCCCAGTTACTCACTCACCCCGTACGAAGAAGTACCGTTACCCGATCTCTCACACGCAGCATATTGGTCTCAATTGCATTCTCTGGTATCTAGTATTTCTGCACAGGTGGAGGGGACTACTGCGGCTGCACGGGATCACCCACAGGAGGAACCCACAATTTCAACCCACGTTCTTCTCAAAGTTCTATCCCGGAAGTGGTCTGAGCCCAAGTGGACAGGTCCCTTCAAAGTGACTGCACGTACATCAAAGGCGGTTCAACTTGAACATAAGGGAAAGAAGTGGTTTCATTATTCCCAGACTAGACCTGTGGATCCACCTAACCCATAACTACACACTCCACCACAGGATCCTCCAAAGGGGACTTTTGATTCTCCCGGGATCCGGACACGCATATATCTAAGCATGAAACCTAGTTCCTGCTCTGGACTGGGCTTAACCCAGTCCAAGAGAGGGAAGTGTTGTATAGGATGTGTTTGCTTAGTGATTATTGTTTTAATCTTTCTCTTGTTATTTTTTGAAGGAGCACTTCATATGTGTATGTCATACACCTGTTGGGCAATCTACAATCAGACGAATGCGGCTCCAATGACATTGACATCTCCAACGAAAGGGACACCATTGGTACACAAGCGATTTAAAAGACCTGCAACCTCAGTACGGTATGGAGGTCTTAGAAGACACCCATCCAAAGTAGTGTTTGGGAATTTTTCGCTGGTAAGCTATGATCCGTGTGCCTCGGGTCGGACAAGATACTGGACGGACACAGTAAATCAAAGGATATTATATGACAATAGGCTATGGTTTTGTTACAACGGTACGTTCGAAATTCGCATGTTTATTCCATACGCAGCGTTATACTCAACAAATAATGGAAGAGGTTCGGATTGGGGAAACAGATACCAATGGTATATTGATGCTAGGCCGTACCAGGACACAGGGGGTAATTGGGCACACACCTTTGTAATGGATCAGTCGACCCGCTGGTCACCTGGTACTTATGGCTGGTCAAAAATAGCTAAAGAATGGCAAAAGAGGGTTTCAAATT
The DNA here is from genome assembly GCF_051989575.1 of Stigmatopora nigra. NCBI lineage: Eukaryota > Metazoa > Chordata > Actinopteri > Syngnathiformes > Syngnathidae > Stigmatopora > Stigmatopora nigra. The sequence continues at coordinate 886,666 of NW_027551608.1, forward strand.
TTTCTGTTGATAATTCTGGTTTGTATCTCAGGATAAATGAGTCGGAAGGCACTTTACCTCTGTGGAGGGAGGGGGACTGGACTTCATCGTCCACAAAGTGTAGCTTCCTGAACCTGTGTGTATGGTGTTCGGACAACGATCCATGCTGGTCAGTGGGGATATGTAAAAACCCCAATATTACTCAGGCGACAACCGGCAAGGTGATTCCGTCATTTGTATCCCCTAGATCGAGTAAAGTCCAGATAATTCATGGCAAACCATCAGTGGACGAGTGGTTTAGAATGACTACAGGTGTTTCAGCGTTATCTAACAATTGGCTGTTAATGGCGGAACAAGCTGCCAGCGAAACCCGAAATGATTGTCTCGTATGTATGGGTGCCCGACCCGTACTCCGTATCATTTCGGCCCCAATTGATGAAGAATGTATTGTGGACCTCCTAAAAAACACCAATCCAACCTTTAAGTGCTCTAAATACGATTTGATATTCCCACATACCCGAGAGAACAAAGAAAAACCAATTTTTGACAAATCAGTAGCACGCCAAAATTTTACCTGCCTCAAATTACAAGGGACTGGAACATCATTGGGAAGCATTCCGTCTGACTGGTGTGTATCAAACATGTTCTTTCCGGTACCATACCCCTTATCCCGAGCTGACATCTGGTTAAAGTGTGGAAGTGATAAGTTGTATGATAGATTGCCCACAAATGCTGCGGGTGTGTGTTCTGTGGTGTCTCTGTTACTTCCTGTTTCTGTTTCCTCAGTGAATCTCACAGCTGAAACAAGGTTACCTCCAAACCTGAAGGAGGTCTTGCATCGCCAAAAGAGAGCACCCCACACCTGGATGGGTAACTCCGATCCCACCTAAATTGACGCCATAGGCGTCCCCCGTGGCGTACCTAATGAGTATAAACTTGCTAATCAGGTTTCAGCGGGATTCGAAAGTATTCTAATTTGGGTAACTCCCAACAAAAATGTTGATCGCATCAATTGTATTCATTACAATGTCCAGCGACTTGGCAATTACACGTTTGAGTCGTTAGAGGCGGTACGTGACCAGCTAGCGGCAACATCCCTCATGGCCTTCCATAATCGTATAGCATTAGACATGTTATTGGCTGAGAAGGGTGGTGTGTGTGCTATCTTTGGTGATGCCTGTTGTACTTTCATTCCTAATAACACTGCTCCAAATGGACGTCTCACCAAAGCTTTAGAAGGCCTCCGAACCCTGACTAATAAGATGGCCGATCAGTCAGGTGTGGACACCTCAATCTGGGACCAATGGATGGATTATTTTGGTGCCTGGAAAGGTTTGATAGGCAACATCCTCATATCTGCTGGAGTGCTCATTACTCTGCTTATTCTCTGTAGCTGTTGTATCTTCCCCTTAGCTCGTACTCTAGTCACTCGACTGATCGATAAAGCAGTGGGACCAGGCCCTAGAGGTCAGTATGTCCAGTTGCGCCAAACTGACCCCTCTGGACCCCCCGCTGGGCACGTGTTCATGGATATACTAATGTAGTGCTTCTTTGTTTTTATACTAATATAGTTTTACATTTCATTTGACACTAACCTGTGTGGTGTTGTTGATGTGGTCTCTTTAGGAGACCAAGAGAGGGAATGAAGAATATGACATATTTTACTCATTCTTTTTAGTATAGCTGTTTCATTTTTATATCATATTTTACTCATTCTTTTTAGTATAGCTGTTTCATTTTGATATCATATTTTACTCATTCTTTTTAGTATAGCTGTTTCATTTTGATATCACATTTTACTCATTCCTTTTGTTGTGGCGGTCTTGTTTTAGAGTCGCCACTGGTTCCCAACTCAAATACAATATGAACAGAAGGATGGGTCTGAGACTCCTCAACTATAATGTTAACAAAAGGCTCTTCCTGAGATTCTTATTTCAAGGTGGGATCCACACTGATAAGAGACCAGATGGAGGACTTCAAAGGGCAGAGGAACAAAGAGCAGGGCGGAGGGTCGGGACTTTATAGGACCAGCGGAGACAGAGGTCTGGATGATGTGGATTCAAGGCTGGAAGATGTGGAGCCCAGAGAAACCCCCCCTCACAGCAGCCCTGGACCAGCCCACATCTCATTATTAATCAGCGAATGAATATGCATTTTTGTTGGACTATAACTGGGCAAACGCGGGTTTGGACAATGTCTTTTCCATCCTCCGCTTCAACACTCAGCGGGCTTATTCTATGGGAGGGAGACCTGGAGCTCTGTATGAATCAATTTGAATGGAATAAATCATCTGTGGAGAAACTCGCTCAACCCTGGTTTGTCTCCTCCGATGCTGAACACGCTCCATTGTTAGACTGGAGACTACAGAGTTAAGGAATTGGAATCAGGTAAAATATTTATAGTCTAACAGTGGGCAACTGTGAGAATTGGTTTAACTACTTGTCGTCCGGTCTCCCATGAACTTCAGGGTGACATGTAATGGCCATGTTTGTTGTTCCTGTCCTGGTGCTGCTGGGCAGATATCTTCAGACTGTTCTCTTAGACTTTCAGCTACCTTGGCAGAATCATTCCCGACAATGTCGAGAGAGTAGAAGCTGTTAGATGTGTTGGTGTGGAAGATATTTTTGGTCTGTAATTCCCTGGGTCGGAGGCCATTTTGGGTGGCCACTAGGCTTAGCCCAAGCTGGACCATGATATCTCGTCCCGGTAACTCTCCGATTTTCATTTTGCATTCTGACAATAAACCCATTCCTTTTGTTGCTTTCTGACCCATATTAATCACCTACTTAATAGTTTAAACAACAATTATTTTCTAAATTACCCGAAAGTGATCTCTACTTTGTGATTAACCCAATATCTCTGAACAAACAAAGACCAAAAGTCTCTGACTTTGTCTTAGTTAAGTCCCTGACTCTATTAACAGACCAAGACTATAAAGCCCTTGCTAATTATTGTTCTACTCTCATTGGTCCCGGACCAATTGGTTTTTTACCAGACTGCAAAGTGGACAGTGAGAGTTCCTACAGTAGGGTCCTGTTCAACGCGATGTTCCTGCAACTCTAGTCGAATGACCAGTGTGTGTGTCTCAAATACAGGAAAAACTGACAGTTGTCACTAGGACTTTGGACAGATACATTTCAGTCATTTGCAGGGCAAAAAGTAATTGATCAGTGTCGGACAGTTGAGTATTTGTGCTGACATGTCACCCCAATCACAAGACTAAGATTGTTTATTCAGTCAGACAGTTGGGTGTTTATGCTGACATGTCAGCCATAAGGATGACTATGATGCTGTTATACTCACAAAAACTTATACAATATGAACAAGCATTTGCAAAGATACTTTGTCTAATCTCACATGTTCCCCTGCTGCCAAACAAACTGTCAGAGACACATAGTTACTGTGTATAAAGTGAAAAATCGTCCAATTCAAGTAAGTTATCCATTTGGCATCATTCTCAAGCTAGAAATTAAGTTATAATGAAAACAATCATACTTGGCCAAAACGTGATTTTCAGGGCATGAAAAGTACATTAAGGCAATAAAAACTGAAAAGTTCCCCTGCTGCCAAACAAACTGTCAGAGACACAGTTACTGTGTATGTAGTGAAAAATCGTCCAATTCAAGTAAGTTTTTCATTTAGCATCATTCTAATTGATAGAAATTAAGTTATAGTGAAAATTCTGATACTTGGCCAAAACGTGATTATCAGGCCATGAAAAGCACATTAAGGCAATAAAAACTGAAACGTTCCCCTGCTGCCAAACACACTGTCAGAGACACATAGTTCCTGTGTATATAGTGTAAAATCGTCCAATTCAAGTAAGTCATTCATTGGCATCATTCCAGGTGATTCTGGAGCTATTTCCCACCATAAACAGGCATTTTGCGATTAAAATAGTGGTTGTATTAGAACCAGGCCCAGGCGGTTCTGGTTGGTGTTTTTACCCAGAAATTGTGTCCAATGATGATAAGGATGTATTTTTGATTATTCTGTATAAAAATAATCATCTAGGGATGTTCAGAAGTTCTGTTATGCCCGAATCAATGACCTCAATTTGGGCACTTTATTTACAAGTGGTGTTTTTTAAGAACCAGGCCCAGTCGGTTCTGGTTGGTGCTTTATCCATTGTGTGGGTAGATGTATTTTCACTATTCTGTCTAAAAATAAAGATCCAGGACAGTTCTGGGGCAATTTCCCACCATAAATAGTGTCCAAAACAAGCATTTTGCGATACAAAATAGTGGTTGCATTATAACAGGGTCCAGTCGGTTCTGGTGGGTGTTTGTATACGGAACTTGTGTCTAATTATGATGGGGATGTATACTTGACTATTTTGTATAGAAATAATCATCTAGCGATGTGCAGAAGTTCTGTTATGCCCGAATGAATTACTTTCATTTGGTCACTTTATTCACAAGTGGTGGTTTAGAAACAGGCCCAGTCGGTTTTGGTTGGTGCTTTTACCCAGAATTTGTGTGTATTGTGTGAGTGGATGTATTTTCACTATTTTGTATAACAATAAACATCCAGGATGGTTCTGGAGCTATTTCCCACCACAAAAAGTGTCCAAAACAGGCATTTTGCGATACAAAATAGTGGTTGCATTATAACAGGGTCCAGTCGGTTCTGGTGGGTGTTTGTATACGGAACTTGTGTCCAATTATGATTGGGATTTATACTTGACTATTCTGTATAGAAATATTCATCTAGCGATGTTCAGAAGTTCTGTTATGCCCGAATGAATTACTTTCATTTGGTCACTTTATTTACAAGTGGTGGTTTAGAACAGGCCCAGTCGGTTTTGGTTGGTGCTTTTACCCAGAATTTGTGTTTATTGTGTGAGTGGATGTATTTTCACTATTTTGTATAACAATAATGATCCAGGATGGTTCTGGAGCTATTTCCCACCACAAACAGTGTCCAAAACAGGCATTTTGCGGTTAAAGTAGTGGTTGTATTAGAACCAGGACCAGTCGGTTCTGGTTCGTGTTTTTACCCAGAAATTGTGTCCAATGATGATGGGGATGTATTTTTGATTATTCTTTATAAAAATAATATTCTAGGGATGTTCAGAAGTTCTGTTATGCCCGAATCAATGACCTCAATTTGGGCACTTCATTTACAAGTGGTTGTTTAGAACCAGGCCCAGTCGGTTCTGGTTGGTGCTTTTACCCACAATTAGTGTCGATTGTGTGGGTGGATGTATTTTCACTATTCTCTTTGAGAATAAAGATCCAGGGATGTTCTGAGACTATTTCCCTCCATAAATAGTGTCAAAAACATGCATTTTGCGACAAAAATAGTGGTTGTATTAGAACCAGGCCCAGTCGATTCTGGTGTGTGTATACACCCGTAAAGTGTGTCCAATAGGAATGGGGTTGTATTTTTGACTATTCTGTATAAAAAATTATCATCTAGGGATGTTCAGAAGGTATTCTATGCCCGAATAAATGACCTCCATTTGGGCACTTTATTTTGCATGGTGGTTGTAGTAGAACCAAGCCCAGTCGGTTCTGGTTGGTGCTTTTACCCAGAGTTAGTGTTGATTGTGTAGGTGGATGTATTTTCACTATTCTGTCTAAAAATAAAGATCCAGGATGGTTCTAGGGGTATTTGCCACCATAAATAGTCTCCAAAACATGCATTTTGCGATAAAAAATAGTAGTTGCATTATAACTGGGTTGTCTCGGTTCTGGTTGCTGTTTATATCCGAAACTTGTGTCCAAAGATGATGGGGATGTATATTTTACTATTCTTTTTAAACATAATCATGCAGGGATGTTTTGGGGCTTTTTTTATACAAGAATCAAAAACCTCCATTATGGATCTTTATTTTGCACGGTGGTTGAATTAGAACCGGGCCAAGTCGGTTCTGGTTGGTGCTTTTTCCCAGAATTAGTGTCAATTGTGTTGATGGATGCATTTTCACTATTCTGTGTGAAATTTAAGATGCAGGGATGTTCAGGGAATATTTCCCACCGTCAATAGTGTCCAAAACAGGCACTTTGCGATTAAAATAGTGGTCCTATTAGACCCAGGCCCAGTCGGTTCTGGTTGGTGTATTTAGCCGGAACTTGTGTCAAATGATAATGGGGATGTATTTTTGACTATTCTCTATAAAAATAATCATCTAGGGATTTTCAGAAGTTCTTTTATGCCCGAATCAATGACCTCCCTTTGGGCACTTTATTTTGCATAGTGGTTGTATTAGAACCAGGCCCAGTCTGTTCTGGTTTGTGTATACACCCTTAACTTGTGTCCGATGGGAAAGGGGTTGTATTTTTCACTATTCTGTATAAAAATCATCATCTAGGGATGTTCAGAAGTTATTTTATGCCGAATAAATGACCTCCATTTGGGCACTTTATTTTGCATGGTGGTTGTATTAGAACCAAGCCCAGTCGGTTCTGGTTGGTGCTTATACCCAGAGTTAGTATTGATTGTGTAGGTGGATGTATTTTCACAATTCTGTCTAAAAATAAAGATCCAGGATGGTTCTAGGGCTATTTCCCAGCATAAATTTTCTCCAAAACATGCATTTTGCGATAAAAAATAGTAGTTGCATTATAACTGGGTCCAGTCGGATCTGGTTGCTGTTTATATCTGAAACTTGTGTCCAAAGATGATAGGGATGTATATTTTACTATTCTGTTTAAAAGTAATCATGCAGGGATGTTTTGGGGCTTTTTTATACAAGAATCAAAAACCTCCAATGGATCTTAATTTTGCATGGTGGTTGAATTAGAACCGGGCCCAGTCGGTTCTGGTTGCCGCTTTTACCCATATTTAGTGTCAATTGTGTGGATGGATGCATTTTCACTATTATGTGTAAAATTAAAGATGCAGGGATGTTCTGGGAATATTTCCCACCGTCAATAGTGTCCAAAACATTTTGCGATAAAAATAGTGGTTGTATTAGAACAAGGCCCAATTGGTTCTGGTTGGTGTATTTACCCAGAATTTGTGTTGATTGAGTAGGTTGATGTAGTTTCACTATTTTCTATAAAAATAATGTTTCCCACCATAAACATTGTCCAAAACAGGCATTTTGCTATTAAAATAGTGGTCGTATTAGAACCAGGCCCAGTCGGTTCTGGTTGGTGCCTCTACCCATAATTAGTTTTGAATGTGTAGATGGATGTATTTTCACTATTCTGTGTAAAAATAATTATCCAGGATGGTTCTGGAGCTATTTTCCCACCATAAACAGTGTCCAAAACAGGCATTCTGCGATTAAAATAGTGGTTGTTTTAGAACCAGGCCCAGTATGTTCTGGTTACTGAATTTCCCCGAAAAATTGTATTCATTGACGATGGGGATGTATTTTTGATTATTATGTATAAAAATAATCATCTAGCGATCTTCAGAAGTTCTGTTATTCCCGAATCAATGACCTCCATTTGGGCACATTATTGACGGAGCTCACGACCATGATCCAGTGTGTGGCTCGGATGTGTCCCTCAAACACAAATACTGGTCAGTCTCATCCAAAATCCTAATGGCTCAGTTCCCTTGAGTGGGAGCGGCAAGGAACGCCCTGCATTTGAAGACCATTGAAGGCAGGTTCCGGGCCTGTGTCGGCGCATCAGTCAGGCTGGGTAGCCGTCATGGCCCAGGTGATTTTCCAGAGCTGCCCTGCTCTTGACGGAGTGGCCACCCAGCGGGGCTGTGTGTGTGCCATGGTGGGAGACTCGTGCTGTCCCTTCATCCCTGCCGGCATGTCCTGCTCGGTCCATGATGCCCTGCAGGCTATTAGGAACATGCAGAGAGCTGTGACGGGAGATTCGGTTCCACAACGAGGATGGCTTGACTGGTTCTTCTCTGGCTCATGGAAACAGCCATTTCAATATTTCGATATTTTCACAGACACAAAAGGAGGGAATTGTGGGATGGACTGGCTAACTGGCTTAATAATTGTTTATTCTTGTCGCACCATGTGGTCATACTGGTTTTACCTTTGTTTGATAAGATCGTAGAATGCAAGGTAGACTAGCCAAACTGGTTTTACAATTGAATTAAAAGATTGTGGAATGTAAGAAAGACTAACTAGTTGGCCTTGCAATTGTTTGTTCGCCTCGCGAAATATAAGAAAGGCTGGCTAACAGGGTTTGCAATTGTTTCCTTGAATTGTGGGATGAAAAAAAGTTTCAACTTCAGGAGTAACTGTCACTCTCCAGGTCATCCAGGGTCAAGTGCACACTTGGAAACTTTCATATTCGACCAAAATGTGCTTATCAGCGCATAAAAAGCACATTTGGTGGTACGCGGAAAGAACGGCAGCAGACAAAAAGGCTATTTAGAAAGGTATCACCACTACGCAGAAGATCGTCGGCTACTCTGCCCTCACTGGAAGACATTGCCAGCCCTCGTTACCTCAGCAGAGCCAGGGACATGATCAGGGACCCATGCCACCCTAGTCACAATCGGTTCCAGCTGCTGCTCTCTGGCAGACAGACGCTGTAAGTTTCCCACATCCGTAGGGACTCTAAACTTGGGGTAACACAACACAATCCCTTCTGTGTAATAACTTCGGGTGAGGTAATATGAATAGACATTAGGTACAAGGTGATCTGACACCTACATGCTGAATGAAGGTAAGTGAAAGACAGTAAGAGGTAAGTGATCCACTCAGGGGGTAGTGATGCAATTTATCCATAAAGGCAGAATTGTAAATTAAGAGTCTGGAGTCATAACTTGTAAAACTGTGTAAAACTGTCAAAAACACAAATGTCTCCTATATATAGTGTAATATCATCAAATTTTATAATTTAATAAGTTTTTAATTTGGCATCATTCTAATGGCTAGATATTAAGTTATAATGAAAACTATGATACTTGGCCTAAACATGATTTTCAGCGCATGAAAAGCACATTCAGGCAATAAAAACTGAAATGTTCCCCTGCTGCCAAACAAACTGTCAGAGACACATAGTTACTGTGTATATAGTGTATTATCGTCTAATTCAAGTAAGTTTTTCATTTAGCATCATTCTAAGTGATAGAAATTAAGTTATAGTGAAAACTGTGATACTTGGCCAAAACGTGATTTTCAGCACATGAAACGCACGTTAAGGCAATAAAAACTGAAATGTTCCCCTGCTGCGGAACAAACTGTCAGAGGCACATAGTTACTGTGTATATAGTGTAAAATCGTCCAATTCAAGTAAGTTTTGCATTTAGCATCATTCAAAGTGATAGAAATTAAGTTATAGTGAAAACTATGATACTTGGCCAAAACGTGATTTTCAGCGCATGAAACGCACGTTAAGGCAATAAAAACTGAAATGTTCCCCTGCTGCGAAACAAACTGTCAGAGACACATAGTTACTGTGTATATAGTGTATTATCGTCCAATTCAAGTATGTTTTTCATTTAGCATCATTCTAAGTGATAGAAATTAAGTTATAGTGAAAATTGTGATACTTGGCCAAAACGTGATTTTCAGCAAATAAAATGCACGTTAAGGCAATAAAAACTGAAATGTTCCCCTGCTGCGAAACAAACTGTCTGAGGCACAAAGTTGCTGTGTATATAGTGTTAAATCGTCCATTTCAAGTAAGTTTTGCATTTAGCATCATTCTAAGTGATAGAAATTAAGTTATAGTGAAAACTATGATACTTGGCCAAAACGTGATTTTCAGCGCATGAAACGCACGTTAAGGCAATAAAAACTGAAATGTTCCCCTGCTGCGAAACAAACTGTCAGAGACACATAGTTACTGTGTATATAGTGTATAATTGTCCAATTCAAGATTTCTTTTCATTTGGCATCATTCTAAATGATAGAAATTAAGTTATAGTGAAAATTATGATATTTGGCCCAAACGTGAATTTCAGCGCATGAAACGCACGGTAAGGCAATAAAAACTGAAATGTTCCCCTGCTGCGAAACAAACTGTCAAAGGCACATAGTTACTGTGTGTATAGTGTAAAATCGTCCAATTCAAGTAAGTTTTGCATTTAGCATCATTCTAAGTGATAGAAATTAAGTTATAGTGAAAATTATGATACTTGGCCAAAACGTGATTTTCAGCGCATGAAACGCACGTTAAGGCAATAAAAACTGAAATGTTCCCCTGTTGCGAAACAAACTGCCAGAGGCACATAGTTACTGTGTATATAGTGTATTATCGTCAAATTCAAGTAAGTTTTTCATTTAGCATCATTCTAAGTGATAGAAATTAAGTTATAGTGAAAATTGTGATACTTAGCCAAAACGTTATTTTCAACACATGAAACGCACGTTAAGACAATAAAAACTGAAATGTTCCCCTGCTGCGAAACAAACTGTCTGAGGCACATAGTTACTGTGTATATAGTGTAAAATCGTCCAATTCAAGTAAGTTTCGCATTTAGCATCATTCTAGGTGATAGAAATTAAGTTATAGTGAAAATTGTGATACTTGGCCAAAACGTGATTTTCAGCACATAAAATGCACGTTAAGGCAATAAAAACTTAAATGTTCCCCTGCTGCGAAACAAACTGTCTGAGGCACAAAGTTGCTGTGTATATAGTGTTAAATCGTCCAATTCAAGTAAGTTTTGCATTTAGCATCATTCTAAGTGACAGAAATTAAGTTATAGTGAAAACTATGATACTTGGCCAAAACGTGATTTTCAGCACATGAAACGCACGTTAAGGCAATAAAAACTGAAATGTTCCCATGCTGCGAAACAAACTGTCAGAGACACATAGTTACTGTGTATATATTGTATAATTGTCCAATTCAAGTAAGTTTTTCATTTGGCATCAATCTAAGTGATAGAAAATAAGTTATAGTGAAAATTATGATACTTGGCCAAAACGTAATCACGTTCAGCGCATGAAACGCACGTTAAGGCAATAAAAACTCAAATGTTCCCCTGCTGCGAAACAAACTGTCAGAGGCACATAGTTACTGTGTATATAGTGTAAAATCGTCCAATTCAAGTAAGTTTTGCATTAAGCATCATTCTAAGTGATAGAAATTAAGTTATAGTGAAAATTATGATACTTGGCCAAAACGTGATTTTCAGCGCATGAAACGCACGTTAAGGCAATAAAAACTGGAATGTTCCCCTGCTGCGAAACAAACTGTCAGAGGCACATAGTTACTGTGTATATAGTGTAAAATCGTCCAATTCAAGTAAGTTTTGCATTTAGCATCATTCTAAGTGATATAAATTAAGTTATAGTGAAAATTGTGATACTTGGCCAAAACGTGATTTTCAGCACATGAAACGCACGTTAAGGCAATAAAAACTGAAATGTTCCCCTGCTGCGAAACAAACTGTCAGAGGCACATAGTTATTGTGTATATAGTGTAAAATCGTCCAATTCAAGTAAGTTTTGCATTTAGCATCATTCTAAGTGATAGAAATTAAGTTATAGTGAAAACTATGATACTTGGCTAAAACGTGATTTTCAGCGCATGAAACGCACGTTAAGGCAATAAAAACTGAAATATTCCCCTGCTGCGGAACAAACTGTCAGAGACACATAGTTACTGTGTATATAGTGTATAATTGTCCAATGCAAGTATTTTTTTTCATTTGGCATCATTCTAAGTGATAGAAATTAAGTTATAGTGAAAATTATGATACTTGGCCAAAACGTGATTTTCAGCGCATGAAACGCACGTTAAGGCAATAAAAACTGAAATGTTCCCCTGCTGCGAAACAAACTGTCAAAGACACATAGTTACTGTTTATATAGTGTAAAATCGTCCAATTTAAGTAAGTTTTGCATTTAGCATCATTCTAAGTGATATAAATTAAGTTATAGTGAAAATTATGATACTTGGCCAAAACGTGATTTTCAGCGCATGAAACGCACGTTAAGGCAATAAAAACTGAAATGTTCCCCTCCTGCGAAACAAACTGCCAGAGGCACATAGTTACTGTGTATATAGTGTAAATTCAAGTAAGTTTTGAATTTGGCATCATTCTAAGTGCTTGAAAATAAGTTATAGTGAAAACTATGATACTTGGCCAAAACATGATTTTCAGCGCATGAAACGCACGTTAAGGCAATAAAAACTGAATGTTCCCCTGCTGCGAAACAAACTCTCAGAGACACATATTTACTGTGTATATAGTGTATAATTATCCAATTCAAGTAAGTTTTTCATTTGACATCATTCTGATTGATAGAAATTAAGTTATAGTGAAAACTAGGATACTTGGCCAAAACGTGATTTTCAGCGCATGAAATGCACATTAAGGCAATAAAAACTGAAATGTTCCCCCGCTGCAAAACAAACTGTCAGTGACACATAGTTACTGTGTATATAGTGTATAATCGTCCAAATTAAGTAGGTTTTTCATTTGATATCATTCTAAGTGATGGAAGTTAGGGTTAGGGTTAAGGTTAGGGTTAGGGTTAGGGTTAGGGTTAGGGTTAGGGTTAGGGTTAGGGTTAGGGTTAGGGTTAGGGTTAGGGTTAGGGTTAGGGTTAGGGTTAGGGTTAGGGTTAGGGTTAGGTTAAGTTATAGTGAAAACTATGATACTTAGCCAAAACGTGATTTTCAGCGCATGAAACGCACATTAGGGCAAAAAAACTGAAATGTTTGTTAGGTCTGAAAATACAACTTCAGGAGCAGGCTAAGAAAGAGTGAGATAAATTTAAATAGAAAATATGTATTACCAGACTGCAAAGTGGACAGATACGTTTCAGTCATTTGCAGGGCAACAAGTAATTGATTAGTGTCGGGCCTGGAATCTGTAGTCAATGGTTTCCAGACGTAGGGTGTTCTTCGCTGTTCCTACCCTGGGGAACACCGCCATCATGATTTTGGAGGAGACTGACCAGTGTTTGTATTAGAGGGGGACATCCGAGCCCCAAACTGAATCATGGGGGAAGAAATCAAAGCTCCGTCGTTGACGCCTGGTGGGTAGATGTGGGTTGGCGTCGACAGTTGGAATCGAGTCTGCTGTTAGAACGTACGTGTGGTCGGATGCAGATGTAGGGACACAGAGCCCAGTTGTATTGGTGGGGATGATCATAAACACTTGCCATTCGCAGAGCCACCATATTTGGTCCAGTACTGTTCATGATTGGGAAGGAATGTGTCTGATCTCGGCGCACCTGGTGACGTGAACTTGGTCCAAAGGGGTCTTCGGATCCGGTCCGCTGAAGTTGAAACAGGATGGATAACAGTCTGTTCGGTTGTTGCACTGGACATACGTTGCAGTATTGACTGTAGCTGCTAATGGTACTGCGACCATGGTATGTAGGCGGTCGAGCTTTGCTGGAAGGATTCTCTCAGATTACCCAGGATACAGTTGTAGGTGAGGTTGGCGAGTTCTTCGTTCTGTCGGTTGGACCATAGCTGTGGTTGGGCTACGGCAGTAGGCATGAGGGAACAGACATAA